>NC_087203.1:48644136-48683297 GCF_015104395.2 Macrobrachium nipponense | reverse complement strand
CGGAAGATGAGGAACGTACATTGCGTCCGGTCAGACCCATCTGAAACTACCTGACTAAGACAGACTTTGAGAAGAGAGTCAAACCGACTCTGGTGCTCGGTGAAAGACCCGTCTCGGCCTCTTTCAAAGAATGCCATGTCCTTTTTCCTTAGGAGTTTGATCCGAGAAGCGTATGCCCAAACTCAGGAACATGCTCTTGGGTGCTGAAAGTGAAGACGCATGAGATTCGTGCAGTAGCAACGTCTTTGGCCTTCAGACAAAATATGTCTCTATTCTCCATTATGCAAACAACATTCTGGAGGTCGAAATCAGTGTTTGCATCACACTATTTGAAGGAAGTAGAAACTACTTTCGAAAACTGTTTTAGATTGGGATCGTTGTCAGTAGCGGGAGAGGAAGCATAGGGGGACCCGGTTTTTTCCCTCTATATCCTCGCCTTGGATTTGAGGTTATTGAGTTTTTGGGAAGCCTGAGGGTACATGTACCCGAAGTACCCACCAGTTCTTATATCTGTTAAGTATCATATGGTTTTAGTGTAGGTGATGGTGTTGTGTGGTTTTATCTGGTCTTTTCACCCAGGGCAAGGGCAAATTATTGATGTTTTTGTCAATCATCGGTGTACTTCCATGATGGCAAAATCCCACCATTAGTATGGACGACCCTGGCCATTACTGCCACGTCTCCTACATGTGATGAGAGCGCCGACTAGAGGTAGTATCTACCTGTAGCTGCTCTCTCACAAGGTAAAGGTACTGCAAACACTATATATAATGTGAGCACATGATTATCGTTTTTTGTTTATAAAGCTGTCCATATACCCACCTTCTGGGTAATGTGGATTCAGCTAATGTAATTGTTTGGTAAGTCACTTATGTGAAAATGATATTTTAATGATAAAATAAGGATTCACATATACTTACCAAACAATTACATAATCAGAGCCTTCCCTCCTCCCCACTGGTGGACGTTGCGGCACAACGAATTGAAGAAGTTAGCTCGTCAGTACTGGGTATTCCTGAAATGGGCGGATGTGAATACCTACACAAACGATGGCAGCGCTGCCACCGCCACCAGGAAATTTGTATTTTTGACTGCCAGGTAAGAAAGCGTACAGCTAATGTAATTGTTTGGTAAGTATATGTGAAACCTTATTTTATCATTAAAATATCATTTGTTCCGATACGTAATACAAACCATCGGCCCTTTAACAATGGGAATGTAATCAGCGGCAGCTGGAAACGGTCATAAGCTTTGAACGTGGAGGTTCGATGGTTAACTGCTTGTCCGGTAGTCGGGCGTCCCGGCCGACTGGGAGGTGAAGTTTCACTTTGCTTTCGGCCGCTGATGGTGTCAGACGTGTTGTTCGCCGCTCTGCCCGCTTCTGTCGTATGCTAAGGATTTACTTCATTCGTGAAGCATATTTTCTTTACTGTCTCTTATTCTGAGTGCTTGAGTGGAATAGCGTGAGTACTTAGTATTTTTATATTGTTTATTGTCTCGTGGTGATTAATGATGGATCCCTGCGAGCCGGAGACCCCCCCCCACCGTCATCCACAGATTGTGCCCTGGCGTGGAGGGCCGTAAGTGTGGGGCCTTCAGATCTTTATTTGAGGTTGATCCTCATGAATTGGTACTCAGTGTCGAGGGTGTGAGTGCTCTCGCACCGAGTCCTGTGATATATGTGTGGATTGGTCGGAAGGAGCAGTGGGAGCGTTACGAGAGGAGGAAGAAGGCGCATAAATGGCCAAGGGGTCATTGGAGGCTCTCCATTTACTCCTTGGGTCACAGACACGTCTTCCTCTTTCCTCCCTCCGTCGCAGCTCCCACGTATGGCTCCTTTCCCGACGTTCAGTTGTACTCGGGGTCTTCTGTTCGCTCGGGGTGGAACTGTCCCTTCCCCCCCCTCCCCCCCCCTTCCCCGGGCAAGGGGGAACCCCTCCTACTAACCCAACCATTCCTTCCTCAGGTAAGCCTACCATGGGGGACTATCTCGGCCAGGTCTGGTGCGCGCTGGGGCTCCAGGGGACACCGAGCGTTCAGGGGCTGCTTTACCACCTTGCGCAGGGTTCCAGGCCGGTAACCCATGGTCCGGTAACGCTGACAACTACGACGGTGTCGACGCCAGGCTATGCTGCAGTGCAGCGCTGGTGGGTCTGCAGAAGAGAGATGGTCACCCCGCCAGGTCTGCAGAAGAGAGATGTCACCCTGCCGCCTGGTTTTGCCACTCTCACCCCAGCCCCTGATTTTCGGTTGTCCCAGAGCTCGCCGCTTGATCTACCGCTTGTACCCAGGATGTTGCTGGCTCCAGTATAAGGCCCCACAATCGAGGAAGAAGAAGGCAGCCTCCTCCCCCCCTAAGAAGTCTCGCTCAGAGACCTTTAAGGGTCTGTCCCACTCCGGTGGGACAGTTGGGGCTTCCGCAGGTCCTCATGTTCCTTGGGAACGGGGCCCGTCTCTCCTTCCGCTGGGAAGAAGACTGGGACCAGAGGAGTACCGGCTAACACCAGTACCTCCTCGCCTTGCGCCAGAGGTTCTGCCTGTGCCAGGATCCGTCTCGGCCTCTCGTTCGCGAGAGGTACCGAGTGTACGGTCGCCCACAGGTGACCTTGCAGCCAGGGTACAGGCAGCCGAGCCAGCTCGCTGCCAGGACCCAGGAAAGAATCTGCCTTTGACGACTTCTGTAAGGATGACCGTAACCAGCCCTCCTTTTCCTGAGGAGGAACCTGGAAGAAGTCGAGAGAGGAAAACGCTAGGGACGGCGTTCCTCCTCACCTGCTGCCATTGGGCAACTTGGCAGCGCTACGAAGCCTAGACCTGGATATTGGATGTCCTTCGGGAAGGCTATCTACTACCCTTCGAGTCGCAGCCACCCCTCACCTCCAACTCGGTCCATCTTCAGATGTACGTTCCCGGTTCTGCAGGGACGTGGCGCTTCGGCAGGAAGTAGAAGCCATTGCTGAGCAAATGGAGGGGCCTCAGAACCAGAGAGTGCGTATATGCCACTTTTTAAAAAATGAGTAAATTGGCCTCAAAGTTTATCATTCATTACTCTAGTTCTAAGAAAGATATCGATTTAAACTTAGTTTCATATGAAAACTATACTCTTTATAAGTTTTTTGTGAAAATTTGAAAAAAATTGTTGGGTGCGCTTGCGCGCTAGCATTCAAAATGTCTGCCAAGCTAGTCCCTCACGGGCTTCTTCACCTGCAGTCTCTTCAGTGGAGGCTAAAGGAGAGTTGGTCACAGGCAAGGGACCCACCTTACTTTCCCGTGTCTCTCACGGACCTAGCCTGGTGGCACTCCCCCCATGGAGATGTTGCTGTTTTCAGACGCGTCGACCGAGGGATTGGCGCACACCTGGAGGAGTTGCTGGCTGTGGGGTGTGTGGGATCATCACGACAAGCACCTTCACATCACAACGTCCTGGAGCTCAAGGCGCGAACTTCCTCACTCTCCAAGAGTTCCAGGACTGTCTGATGGGACACTCAGTGGTGTTGATGAGCAACAACACCACGGTAGTGGCATACGTCAACAAACAGGGGGGCCTAGTGTCCCTCCCATTGCACCAGTTGACGTTGCAGGTGCACGAGTGGGCCGTGGCTCACACGGTAGAGCTGTCAGCTTGCTACATTCCAAGCTAGAGGAATGTAGTGGCAGACAAGCTCAGCCATCAGAATCAGGTGATAGGAACCGAATGGTCCCTTCACCCAGGCGTGGCAGAAAGGCTCTTCAACCTTTGGGGGCGTCCAATCATGGATCTGTTCGCCACCCGGCACAACAGAAAACGCCAGGTTTTCTACTCAGTTGTGCCAGACCCATGGGCAGCTGCAGAGGACGCTCTTCAACATCCGTGGGACACCTCTTCGTTTACGCCTTTCCCCTGTTCTGTCTGATTTGCAAAGTGATCAGTAGGGTGCTGGTCACCCCGACCTTCGGATGTATGGTGGCACCCAAATGGCCCCAGGCTGTTTGGTATCCGGACCTGCTGGCTCTGCTTGCCGAAGCACCGAGAGAAATTCCCCCCTGGCACAACCTCCTATGCCAGCCACACGTAGAACGGTATCACCGATCGGTTCGATCCCTGTCTCTTCACGGCTGGCTGTTATCCACCATCTCTTGCAAGCAAGAGGCTTTTCTCGTCGAGCAGCAACAGAGATGGCTGGGTACCTCAGGCAGTCCTCTGCAGCTGTGTACCAAGGGAAGTGGTCCGTCTTCTGTGGTTGGTGTCATGGTATCTCCTCTCAGAGCCACTCTTCAGCAGGTAGCGGATTTCCTTGTTTTTCTTCACCAAGAGAAGCTCCTCTCCTTCCCCACAGTCAAAGGATACAGGGCCGCCTTGGCCCTAGTCCTGAAACTGAGAGGAGTGGATATCTCGAACTCGTTCAAGATCTCCCTTCTCATGAGGAGCTTCGAGAGGTCTTGCCCACCCAGGGAACTCAGGCCCCCGGGGTGGGATGTGACTCTCGTCCTTAGGAGCCACTCCAAGAGTCATCGGCGAAGAGAGTAGGGGAACTTCATGGTCTTTCCTTCGATGTTAAGCATACGAGGGGATAGGGATCTGTGACGCTCTTATTTCGTCACGGACTTCATAGCGAAGACTCAGAATTCCTTGGTCCCTGACGATCGGTTCAAGTCAGTCATGATTCCCTCCCTGAAGGACTTCACGGACGATGATGCAGATGAGATGCTGCTTTGTCCTGTGAGGGCGCTACGGTGCTATCTGAAGAGAACTCGGCACCTCAGGCCTGAGTGTCGATGCCTCTTCGTTAGCACCGGGGTTACCAAGAAAGAGGTGTCCAAGAACACTTCTTACTTTCTGGCTTCGTGAGGTGATCAGGAGGGCGTACGCTGCGGATAGGAGTGACGACACCCATACCCTTCGTCTGAGAGCCCACGAAGTCAGAGGTATTGGTCCAACCCTTGCGTTCTGCAAGAACTTCTCCGTGGCACAGGTGCTGAAGGCAGGAGTCTGGGCCAACCAGACCACCTTCATATCTTTTTATCTTCGGGATATTACCCAGAGGTCCTTGGATACCTTCTCCTTGGGACCCGTGGTGGCTGCTCAACAAGTTGCGTAGTTTACCCAGCTCCCGAGCGGACAGAACAGCATCGCATCCTTGTGTGACTGCGTGAATGGACTATTGAAAGAGAGTGTGACTGGCTTCTCTTCCTCCTCTTTTCTCCCCTCTACCTATGAGCAGAGGGCTACGGTCGTCACTACTCTGTACAGGAGGCATATGCAGGTAAACTACGTGACTGAGCTCTGTCTTATCCCTTTCAGTAGGGATAGGAGCGGTTATCCACCACTTCCCTAACAAGGGGGAGATTGGATGCAAACAAGAGACAAACCCATGACTTTATTTGGCTCTTGAAGTAGGAACTATTTTTTTGTTTTGCTTGCTATTCATAAGAGGTACTCTTGCCTCCCTCTTATGAATTTGGTCCAGAGGTCTGACCACTGATCTTGCGGTGCACACCCCGATCAGCTGGACAGAGGCTAGGATCCCTCCCTCTGCTCTTACGACCAGGGAGAGAACCAAGGTCGGACGAACACCAGTCTGTTCATAAGACTCAGATTCCACCCACCAATAAGTGAGTCTTCCTATTGTTAAAGGACCGATGGTTTGTATTACGTATCGGAACAAATCACAATTTGTCGAAAATTGTATTTTTCCTAACTATACAAACTTGAAGTCCTTTACACAGTCCCACCTCATGCCACGAAGAGCCCACGAAGTCAGAGGTATTGGTCCAACCCTTGCGTTCCGCAAGAATTTCTCCGTGGCACAGGTGCTGAAGGCAGGGGTCTGGGCCAACCAGACCACCTTCACATCTTTTTATCTTCGGGATATTACCTAGAGGTCCTTGGATACCTTCTCCTTGGGACCCGTGGTGGCTGCTCAACAAGTTGCGTAGTTTACCCAGCTCCCGAGCGGACAGAACAGCATCGCATCCTTGTGTGACTGCATGAATGGACAAGTGAAAGAGTGTGTGACTGGCTTCTCTTCCTCCTCTTTTGTCCCCTTTACCTATGGGCAGAGGGCTACGGTCGTCACTACGCTGTACAGGAGGCATATGCAGGTAAACTACGTGACTGAGCTCTGTCCTATCCCTTTCAGTAGGGATAGGAGCAGTTATCCACCACTTCCCTAACAAGGGGGGGAGTGGATGCCAACAAGAGACAAACCCATGACTTTATTTGGCTCTTGAAGTAGGAACTAGTGTTTGCTTGCTATTCATAAGAGGTACTCTTGCCTCCCTCTTATGAATTAGGTCCAGAGGTCTGACCACTAATCTTGCAGTGCACACCCTGATCAGCTGGACAGAGGCTAGGATCCCTCCCTCTGCTCTTATGACCAGGGAGGGAACCAAGGTCGGATGAACACCAGTCTGTTCATAAGACTCCAGATTCCACCACCCCCCAATAAGTGAGTCTTCCTATTGTTAAAGGACGATGGTTGTATTACGTATCGGAACAAATCACAATTGTCGAAAATTGTATTTTGTTCATGAAATTTACCTGTCAGATATATATATAGCTGTATTTTTCCGAATCCGACAGAAATTTAAACACTTACGACACACGCAGTGGGAGTCAGGTGGTTAGTACCCATTCCCGCCGCTGGGAGGCGGGTATCAGGAACCATTCCCATTTTCTATTCATAATTTTTCTGTCGCCGGTGCTGTAAACAACGTTTGCAGCACCTCCGTCCAGATTTTGGAAACTTATTGGCTACTTGAGTATCCCTTTTGTTTTGTTTTTTTGGTATCTGAATTGGATCGGTGGCTAGGCACACGTTGACTGTGTATTGTTTTGATTTTGGTATTGATTTTTCTTTGATCAAGATGTCAGGGTCTAGTTCAGCTAGCGCTAGATTTTGCTCTAAGTCTGAATGTAGAGGTAGGCTACTGAAAGCGTTCAGTAGAACCCACATAACTGTTTGTTAAGGGTTTGGGCAAGGGGGCATGAATGTACGTTTGAAAGTCGTTGTAAGGAGTGTGAAAGCTTAACAGATTCTGAGTGGAAGGCGTATGAAACCTATCTTAAGAAACTTGAGCGAGATAGGTTAAGGAGGCCTTCCTCCAGGAGTGTTTCGGGTAGGCAAGATTTTAATGATTCTCCTGCTAACCCTCCTTCTGTAGTTTATGCTCCTACCCCTGTAGTGTTGCCTCCGGGCCCTGAAGCAGTGTCTGTAGAAGGTAATACTTTATCTTTAATTCTTGAGTCGATTTGTAACTTATAATCAAAAGTGTTAGCTCTGGAGAGCAAAAGTGAAGTTATAAAGTGCAGTGAAAGTGCCCCTTGTGTAGTGGAGGGTGCGTCAGATCGGCCTCATTTCACCTCTAGACCTAGACCTCTGCTTGACTCCCTGGTTACGGGGAGAGAGCATGTCGAAAGTCAAAGGAGGGTTACGAGGAACCCCCACCGATCTGACGTGCCTTCGGCAGCTTCTGATGAACCTACCCAGACTGCCAAGGAGCGTGCGCATGCACGTCTCCTCAAGGAGTGCTTTTCTTCTTCTGAAGCTTCCTCCCCGTGCAAGAGGTGGAGCTCTCATGCTGCATCACGTCGCTGAAAAAAGGACGGCTCGTGTCGGGGACGCTTTCACGTCCTAGTTGTTCTCCAGAACTTTGCTCTTCGCCAGAAGTGCGTTGCTGCTTTTCCTCCGCAGAAGAAGCGTAAGGATTCGTCGGAGGCGGAGTCTTTACTAGATGACTCTTTCGAGCGCCGCAATAGCTCTAAGGTGCGTGAAGTGGCGGTTCCTGGGAGTTAGGAAGAATGCGTCCCCTCGCCACTCTCCTGCTCACAGGATCAGCCCCTCCCCAGAAAAGGAGGCTTCACCTACAAGCAAGATTCTCCAGTCGCTGCAGCAGCAACTTCAAGATGTAATTTCTTCTAGAGAGACTTTCCCACGTCGCCGTAGGAAGGATGACAATCTTCCTGTGAAGAGGTCGAGGCATTCTCCCTCTCCTCGCTCGTCTCTCTCTCCGTGAGTCTCCCCCTCTAGAGTTCGTTCTGCTCCACAGCGGCTTTCTAGAGGAGGTGAGAAATTCGTTTCTCGCTCTCGAGAAGCGGTTGTATCCGCTACTACGAAACCTATAGATAAGAAGCACGTTTCTTTAGACGCCGAGCGCGCTTCTGTGAAAGTCAAGCGCGCTTCAGTGGACGCCGAGCGTGCTTTGGTGCAAGTTAAGCGCGCGCCAGTGGACGCTCAGCGCGTTCCAGTGGACGCTCAGTGCGCGCCAGTGGGACGCTCAGTGCGCCCCAGTGGACGCCAGGTGTGCACCTGTAGCTGTTGAGCGCGCTTCAGTCGGCGCCAGAAGATTGGCATCGGACGCCAAGCGCGCTCCTACGGACGTCAGTTTTCCACCACCGCAAGTGCAGGTGGAAGTGGGAACTCTTCCTGTTCGCCGCTCTTTCTCTTTTGAGAAAGCTCGTGACTCTTCCTTACTTCCTTCAACTTCTCCAGTGTCTGAAGAGGAAGTTAGTGACGCTTTCGTCGAAGTGGACGAAGAACAGCAGTTGGCTCCCGTCTCGACGGACTACAAGGTCTTAACTCGTCTTCTACAATCAGTCTTTGCAGACACTTTTCAGCCTGAAGCTCCGCGTACTCCTCCCTCTCAGTTTTCGTCATCCAAAGCTACTAAGATCTCGGGCTTTGTGAAAATGAAGAAGTCGCTTTCTATGAAGCAGCTTTTCGCAAGGTCGATTGGATGGAAAAGAGGAAAGCTTCAGGCAAGACTTCTTTCGCTTTAAACGCTTCAAGACTTTGTGGCAAGGCTGGTATGTGGTACGAAACGGGAGAAAACGTCGGAGTTAAGCTTCCAGCCTCGGCTCAAGGAGACTTTGGAAGTATTGTGGATGCCGCCAGAAGATCTTTTCTGTCTTCTTCGAAAGTCTCTTGGACGCATAGTGAGCTAGATTTTCACCTTAAAGGCCTCTTCAGGACACTAGAGGTCTTTAATTTTCTTGACTGGTGCCTAGGAGTTTTGGATGCCAGGTCCAGGAGTACTGATTCCATTAGTCTGGGGGAGCTGTCCAGTGTATTGTCTTGCATGGACAAGGCCGTCAGGGATGGTTCTGAGGAGTTGGCTGCTCATTTCAGCACGGGACTGCTTAAGAAGAGAGCACTCTTTTGCAATTTTACCGCTAAATCGGTCTCGCCAGCGCAAAAAGCGGATCTACTTTTCGCTCCTTTCTCAGACCATCTCTTCCCCCAGTCTATGGTAAAGGACATAGCCGCCAGTCTCCAGGAGAAAGCAACCCGCTCCTTCTAAGAGCAAGAAGTGAGAGGGAAATCCTTCAGCCACCGGTAGGAGCCAGACTTCTACATTTCGCAAGAGCCTGGGAAGAGAGGTGCCGACGCTTGGTCTTTGGACATCGTCAAAAAGGGGTACAGAATTCCTTTCCTGAAGTTACCCCCACTGTCTTCGACACCAAAGTATTTGTCTCCTTCGTATCAGGGAGAAAAACGGAAAGTGCTTCACAATCTACTAGATCAAATGATTGAGAAGCAGGCGGTGGAGCAGGTCTTCGACCTTAGTTCTCCAGGTTTTTACAACCGTCTGTTCCTAGTGCTGAAGCAGTCAGGGGGGTGGCGCCCCGTTCTGGATGTCAGCAGCCTAAACCGCTTCGTTACCAAGCAGAAGTTCAAGATGGAGACACCTCAATCTGTGCTAGCAGCCTTAAGACCGGGGGATTGGATGGTCTCATTAGACCTTCAGGACGCATACTTTCATGTCCCCATCCATCCCCGATCAAGGAAATACCTGCGGTTTGTCCTGAAAGGGAAGGTATTCCAGTTCAGGGCACTCTGCTTCGGTCTCAGCACGGCGCCGATGGGTGTTCACCGTTCTTATGAAGAACGTTGCGAGGTGGCTCCATCTTGCGAAGATAAGGATAAGGATCTCTCTACCTAGACGACTGGCTTATTCGAGCCTCATCGCAAGACCAGTGTCTGGAGGACCTTTACACGACTTTGTCGTTAGTGAGGTCCCTGGGACTTCTGGTGAACCTCGAAAAGTCGCATCTGACTCCTTCTCAATCCTTAGTCTATCTGGGGATTCAGATGGACTCAGTGGCTTTTCGGGCTTTTCCGTCCCAGGGGCGACAGCTTCCATGCCTAGACAAAGTGTCAGCCTTTCTAGGGAAAGAAACATGCTTGGTGAGGGAATGGATGAGTCTGCTGGGCACCATTTCCTCACTGGAGAAGTTTGTTTCTCTGGGAAGGTTGTACCTTCGACCACTTCAGTTCTTCCTCTCCAGCAATTGGACGCGCAAACAAGATCTAGAAGAGGTCTTGTTATTGACGGAAGAAGTGAAAGAGCACCTAAAATGGTGGTCGGATCCAAAGAAGCTTGCGGAAGGACTTTCGCTCAAGCTTCGGAACCCGACCTAGTGTTGATCTCCGACGCGTCTTCCACGGGTTGGAGAGAACAAACTGGGAGGAGAGAAGTGTCAGGCACCTGGAGAGGGGAACAGGTGTCCTGGCACATAAATCTCAAAGAACTTTCAGCGATTTACCTTGCACTAAGGTTCTTTCAAGAGGAAGTCTCCAACAAAGTGGTTCAGATAAACTCAGACAACACCACAGCCCTGGCATACCTCAGGAAACAGGGGGGAACTCACTCTCCTTCTCTGTTCGCCATCGCGAAGGATGTCCTGATATGGGCGAAGAGTCGCAAGACGTCACGATCCTGACAAGATTCGTGTCAGGTATGGAGAACGTGCGAGCGGACCTTCTCAGTCGGCGGAACAAGGACAGCTTCTGCCGACGGAATGGACCCACCCTTCATCAGGAGGTATGCCAGTCGTTATGGAAGCTTGTGGGGACGTCCTCATGGTGGACGTTTTCGCAACATCCCGAACGAAGAGACTTCCGCTTTATTGCTCCCCAGTTCTGGGACCGGGAGCAGTGGCAGTAGACGCCCTACTGTGGAATTGGTCGGGACTAGACATTTACGCTTTTCCCCATTCAAGATCCTCGGGGAAGTAATGAGGAAGTTCGCTGCATCAGAGGGAGCGAGGATGACCCTCATCGCCCCCTTCTGGCCAGCGGTTCCGACTGGTTCACGGAGGTGATGTCCTTCCTGGTAGACTTTCCAAGGACTCTGCCCCTAAGGAAAGATCTACTCAGACAGCCCCACTTCGAGAGGTACCACAAAAACCTCCCCGCTCTGAGTCTGACTGCGTTCAGACTATCAAGAAGTTGGCCAGAGCGAGGGGTTTTTCAAGACCTGTGGCTAGGGCGATTGCCACCGCAAGGAGGCCCTCCTCAATCGTAGTATACCAATCGAAGTGGGCTGTCTTCTGAAGTTGGTGCAGAAAGAAGGGCATTTCCTCCACCTCAACCTCTGTGAGCCAGATAGCAGATTTCCTTCTTCACCTCAGGAAGAAGTGAAACTAGCTGTTCCCACGATTAAAGGCTACAGAAGCGTGCTTTCTGTAGTCTTCAGGCATAGAGGACTCGACTTAGCGAATGACAGAGACATTCATGATCTCATTAGATCCTTTGAGACTGCGAAAGTTCTCCAACCGAAAGTACCATCGTGGAATTTAGACGTGGTACTCAAGTTCCTCATGTCGAGTCAATTTGAACCGCTCCATTCAGCTTCGCTTAGGAATCTGACAAAGAAGACCATTTTCCTAACCGCTCTGGCGACGGTGAAGAGGGTTAGTGAAATCCAGGTCATAAGCAAGCACATTGGGTTCAAGGATCATAGTGCGGTTTGTTCCCTAAGTCCTACGTTCTTAGCAAAGAACGAGAACCCTTCCAACCCTTGGCCGAGGACGTTTGAGATCAAAGGGTTGTCGGAGCTAGTGGGACCTGAACCTGAGAGAGTCCTGTGTCCTGTCAGGGCTCTCAAATTATATTTGCAGAGAACCAGAGCATGCAGAGGCTCTTCTGAGAACTTGTGGTGCTCGGTGAAAAAACCTGATCTTCCGATGTCGAAGAACGCACTGGCGTTCTTCTTAAGAAGTACAGTTAAGGAAGCTTATGAGAAGTGTAGTGAAAGTGATATGAAGCTTCTAAAAGTGAAAGCCCACGAGTTGAGGGCTATTGCTACTTTGGTGGCTTTTCACAAGAATATGGCAATCAAAGACATTTTGGGCGCCACTTATTGGCGAAGCAATTCGGTGTTTGCTTCACACTACCTGCGGGAGGTGAAAGCAACATACGAAAATTGCTACTCGCTCGGACCATACGTCGCTGCAGACACTGTTTTGGGGGCAGGAGGTAGCACTCATCCTATCCTTTAATGGTTAGGGGAGTTTTTAACTTGTGTTATGGTTGTGGGGTTGACCGCCTGCGGCGGATCTCCCTTCCATTAGCTTAGTCTAAGTGGGATACCTTTGGTAGGCTACGCCAGGTGGTTTTGATTTACTTCGTTGCCCTCATTGTATGGTCAATGGTCTAGTCACGTCGTGGTCTCGCCCCTGTTGACAGATCATCTGGAGTGCACCAGCTTTATAGGTCTCTACCTCGCTGGCAACTCTAGTAGCACAAGCAAACTTACGCGGCAGTAACCACGAAGCCAGCTATGCTAACAGGTAAGGAACCAAGATATCAATTATCTGCATATATAAAAATACTTCTATTCTGTCTACTCCCACCACCAAAGGTGGGATTCAGCTATATATATATCTGACAGGTAAGTTTCATGAACAAAATGATATTGTAATGATACAATTAAGTTTGTTCATACTTACCTGGCAGATATATATAATCAAGTACCCACCCACCTCCCCTCAGGAGACATTGGGAAATAAAAATTATGAATAGAAAATGGGAATGGTTCCTGATACCGCCTCCCAGCGGCTGGGAATGAGTACTAACCACCTGACTCCCACTGCGGTGTGTCGTAAGTGTTTAAATTTCTGTTTGGATTCGCTATATATATATATCTGCCAGGTTAAGTATGAAACAAACTTAATTGTATCATGACAATATCATTTTTCCTAACTATACAAACCTGAAGTCCTTTACACAGTCCCACCTCATGCCACCCCTCACTCTGTTTCCTGGGCCTAAAGCAAAGTGAAGCTTCACCTCCCAGTCGGCCGGGACACCTGACTATCGGACTATCGGACTATTGAACCTCCTTGTTCAAAGCTTACGACCGTTTCCAGCTGCCGCTGATTACATTCCCATTGTTAAACGTTCTCAGGTTTGTATAGTTAGAAAAATTACAATTTTTGGCAAATTGTGATTTTCTTGACCTACTGGAAGCACTGATGGAGCCCCCAATTCGTCTGATAGAGAGATCAGATCTTCTCAAACAACCTCATTTTCATCAGTTCCATCAGAGGCTCCATATGCTTCATCTCCATGCCTGGAGACTGTTAGGAGATCCTCCAAGCACAAAGGGTTTTCCTCCAGAGTGGCTCGACAGTTGGCACTTGCCAGACAGCTGTCAACTAGAGCAAATTAGCAGGCTACATGGTCGGTTTTCAGACATTGGTGTATTTCTCAAGGGCATTCAATTTCTAGACCTTCCCTACCAAAAATAGTGGTGATTTTAGTTCATTTACATCATGACCAGCCCTGTCACCTTCGTGCATTAAGGGTTATAGGTCGATGCTATCGTATGTTTTAAGGAGAGGCTCCCTGAAATCTATTCTTATGTCATTAGAGACTTAATTTGATCTTTTTCCCTATCTCGTCCCAGTCCGCAGTGTTCTCCTCTGACAGGGACGTTAATAAAGTCCTTCAAGCCTTAAGGTTCCCTCCGTTTGAGCCTCTGAATACAGCCAATTTTAGGGACCTCTCTTCTAAGACACTTTTCCTTGTTTCGCTGGCTACAGCCAAGAGGGTGGATGAACTGTAAGCACACGCTTTTCTGGTTGCCAGATCTTGACAAGACATGATTTTGTCATACCTTCCCGAATTTGTCGCAAAGCCTGAATTGTCTGATAATCCCATTCCCAGGTCTTTCGTTCTGAAGTTGCTTGTCGACTTTGTTGGTAATTTAAATGAGGTATTAGTTCTTTGCCCTGTTAGGGCACTCTCATGCTATTTACATCGCATGAAGGACATTAAGGGTCGTCCCCGTTATCTGTTTGTTTCACCCCGAAATGTCAAGAGACCTGTGTCAAAGAATGGTGTATCCATTTTCCTCAGAGATCTTATTGTTAAAACTGGCAGTTTGGCTGCCTGTTAAGGCCAGGTGCCAAGAGCACACAATATTAGAGCAGTTGCTACATCAGTAGCTTTTATGAAGAACATCTCTGTCACCAAGGTGCTTGAGGGATATATCTCTAGTTCTAGGCGACCTCTGTTCTTTGGGCCCGTTGGTGATGGCAGGACAGGTCGCCAGACAGGAGAATTAGCTAGTCTTCCTGTTTTACATTTGGTTGCTATCTGTATGTTATTTTTGTTGTAAATGATTTTTTGTCATTTTGTTTTTGCATTATAACTTTTGGGGCAGTTTTTGGATTACAGTGGGGCCTCGCTTAGTCACAGATCAGCAATCACGGATTCAGTTAATCACGGGTTTTCCTTGGACCACTTCTCAGTCTATATCACTGGTATGAATCCCTGGTAGGCTAAGCCTCGTCCGGTTCTGATAACCAACAAATGCATGAACAGATTCACATTATGAATTAAATATTAACTGACATAAAGGTAATAAAAACCATTCTCACCTTATATATTATTGGCATATCTTCATAATATGTAGCCTATTCAATGGAATAATCCCACATCATTGACATCAAACTTGTAGTTGAGCGGCCAGCAGAAATGTAAACATTGAGGTTATACTTAACAGCACCTTTGTCATTCTAACCTTTTAGAAATTTTTAATAGTATTATTTTAATTACAGTAGTAATAACATTTAGGAAAACATTAATTTTCAATTCGAACTTCTTTATTGTTTTGGTATAACGTAATCAAACACAGCAGTCATACAAACGATAATTGTCATAGATTATCGTATTGTTGTTTGCGATCGGCGACGAAGCTAAACGTAATAAAACCATTTTACCTTATGTATTATTGTCATAATTATATTCATAATAAAACGCATATCTTATATATATTGGCATATCTCATAATAAAAAGCTTCTTCAAGGAATAATTCTCGGGGAATGCATTTTTCAAAAGACAAAAAATACACTTTATATGTTTACAGCATGCAACGATTACTTTAGTTTGATGTGATTACATTAATATTACAGTATGGTACTCTAAGCAGTACAGTAAACTATTTTTTTTAATCATAAATGTATATTCATTCACGAAAAAAATACGTATGACCACCGTGACGTCACCAAACCTAGTCTCGTTCGTACACAATATGATAGTGGTTACACCGTTTACAAACTACCGATGTATTTTACGTAAGTATCCTCTAAATTCTGTCATAAATCACTTACTTTTTGTGGAGCCCAAATACTACGATATCCCGAAAATGAACAAAATCGCGAATTTTTATCATAGAGCAAGATTCACTAATTACTGTGTTTTCTTCTTCTTTTCATAACTAAATGATTTTATACATTCAACTTCCCTGCCAGATATATCTTAGCTATAGACTCCGTCGTCTCCGACAGAATTTCAAATTTCGCGGCACACGCTACAGGTAGGTCAGGTGATCTACCGCCCTGCCCTGGGTGGCAGGACTAGGAACATCCCCGTTTTCTAATCAGAATTCTTCTGTCGCCCGGACCATCAACATTGTTGTTGGTTCCTCTCGATTGGTTTTTCTTTTTTGTTCACGGCAATGATCTTCTTGACCGATTTTGTGACGTATCTGGATTGTTGGATTGGCATACGCTTTTGTGGACTGTTTTGTGGACTTGATTTTGGATTTTTCTTTAAATATGTCTGACTCTGGTATGGTTGTGAGACGTTGTGTGAATGTAGGCTGTAAGGTGAGGTTGCCGAAAGCTTCGGTAGACCCTCACACGGTATGCAAGAGGTGCAGGGAGTATGAATGTTCTTTTACTAATATTGTAAGGAATGTGAGAACTTGAGTGAGAACGAATGGAAGAATCTAACTAATTATTTAAAAAAGTTAGAAAGAGAAAGAGTGAGGAAGGCTTCTCATAGAAGTTTAAGTAGTTCTAGATCTGACTAATTCCAAGCTTGGGATCTTCCCCAAGGGTAAGTATTGCTTCTCCTTCCATTGCAGCCCCTTCTCCTATTGCAGAACCTGTAGATCCAGCGAAAGAACTTGCAGATCTAAAAAGCAGCCTTCAAGTTGATGGAAAACAAAATGGCTGCCATACAAGGTAAGGCTAGTGAATTGTCAGTGGACAGTGATATGAGTGGTCCCCAGTGTAGTGGAGGGGGCATCTGGTCGGCTCAGCAACGCTCCTAGGTCTAGACCTCTTCCAAGCTACATGCCCAGAGGAGAAGGAATGTCGAAAGCCGAAAGGAGGTTGTGGAGAATCCCCACCGATCAGGTGTCCCTTCGGCGGTTTCTGTGACACCCCAGACTGCCAAGGATCGCTATTGTAAAAGCGTCCTACGTGAGTGTCGTCGTCGTCGGGATCTTCATCACCGAGACGTGATTGGAGAGATTCCGATCGATCTCGGCCTCTCAAGAGGAGTTGGAGGGCGCGACTATTGACTCGAGCCCTGAAAACTTCCCTGAGGAGTCTCCATCGGGATGTGAAGAAGGCAAGAAGAGCCATTCTTTCAACCAGAGTGAGAAGGAGGCAGGAGTGGAGGCTATGGACTCCTCCCCTCCTCCTTTCCCCTCCTCCCGAAGAGGATAAAGAGGAGGCTACTAAGAGGTTCATGATGGCGATGCAGGAACAGATTTCGTCGTTTGTAGGAGTCCTGTCAAAGGAGACCTCCTAGAAGGAAAGACACTTCCCTTCCTATTAAAGATCCTCCAGACGTATGGAGGGGTATCTACCTCCAGGATCGATACTCCTACTCGAGGTGAGGGTTTTCCGGTACGAACCTGGATGAAACAATCAGACGTCTGGCACCGGCCAGGAGTGAGGAGTCACCAGGAGGCAGGAGCCAAGAGCCAGGAGAGAGGAGTCAACCAGGAGGCAGGAGCCCAGAGCCAAGAGTGTGGAGGCATCCAGGCAAGAGGCAAGAGCCAGGAGGCAAGAGCCAGGAGGCAAGAGGCAGGAGGCAGGAGCAGAGCAGGAGCCAGGAGCAAGAGGCAGGAGTCAGGAAGGCAGGAGCCAGGAGTCCGGAGTCAGGAGGCAGGAGGCAGGAGTCAGGAGTCAGGAGGCAGGAGTCAGGAGTCAGGAGCCAAGAGGCAGGAGTCAGGAGGCAAGAGTCAAGAGCCAGGAGTCAAGAGTCGGGGACTCGTTCCTGGAGGTTATGACTCTTCGCCAAATAGGAGCTCCTCTCCTTCAGAACATAGGAGGTCTTGAAGGACTCTCCCTCCAAACGTGAACTTTCTCCTTCGTCTGATCGAGGGTTAGACGAGTTGTCTGACGACGAACCTCCTGCTAATGAGGGACTTTCTAGTTACAAAGTCTTGGCCTCATTACTACTACAAGAGTTTGGAGATTCTCTTAGTCCTGCGGCTCCTCTTCTCCTCGTTCGCTCTTTTCGAGCTCAGCTACGGCTAAATCGTCGGCCTTTTTGAAAATGAAGCCTGCGATTATCAATGAAGAAGGCACTCCATTCTTTAGATCTTGGATGGACAAGAAGAAGAGTTAGGAAAGACGGTATTCTGCATGCTCCTTCCAGATTGCACGGGAAGAGAGGTATTTTGGTATGGGACAGGAGAGACTATGGGTCTTTCTTTACCCGCCTCTGCAGATGCCGACTTTTCCAGTTTAGTGGAGGCCTACTAGACGTCACTCCTTAGGATCGGTCAGAGCGACGTGGAGCACTTCAGAGTTGAACCACTTTCTAAAGGGACTTTTGTCACTTTAGAGGTGTTCAATTTTCTGGATTGGTCACTCGGAGTTCTGGCCAACAAATCTAAGGATCGGAGTTTCTGAAGAACAGAAATTCTCCATAAGCGTCCTGTCCTGCATGGACAAGGGCAGTACAGGACGGTTCGGGTGAGTGGCTTCCCTTTTTGGTGCTGGTCTCCTGAAAAAGAGATCAGTGTATGGTTCCCATTTTATCGAAAGGGGTTTCTCCGAGCCAGAGGACTGCCTTACTGTTCGCCCCTCTATCAGATCATCTGTTTCCTTCTCAGTTAGTGAAGGATATATCTCGCTCGCTAACTGAGAAGGCGACACAAGACCTACTTATGCAAACGTCCAAGAAAGGACGACCGGTAGTGTCGACGGTTTAAGAAGGAATCTCGTCCTACTCAGCAGCCCTTTCGTGGAGGTGCAGCGGCTCGTCCCCCTGCCAGAAAGAAGAGCTCTGAAAAGAGAGGAAGGTCTTCATTTAGGCCCTTCAAGAAATCGAAGTGACTTGTTGCTCCTCCAAGCACCAGTGGGCGCCAGACTCCTGAACTTTGCAGGAGTATGGGCACAAAGGGGAGCCGACCTTTGGTCAGTGTCGGTCCTGAAGAAGGGATATATAATCCCCTTCGACGACAGCCCTCCCTAACATCTACGCCTCGGGAAACTGTCAGCGAGGTACAGAGACCCGTTAATGCGAAAGACTCTCCTCCAAATGGTGGAGCAAATGTGGGAAAAAGAGGCCATCGAACTTGTGCAGGATCCACACTCCCCGGGATTTTTACAATCGCCTTTCCTAGTACCAAAGGCATCGGGGGGGGTGGAGGCCAGTTCTGGACGTAAGCGCTCTGAATCGCTTCGTACAGAAAAGAAGTTTCGTATGGAAACGTCCGCCTCTGTAATGTCGGCGCTTCGCCCAGGAGATTGGATCGTCTCTCTGGACCTGCAAGACGCCTATTTCACGTTCCCATTCACCATTGTCAAAGAAATATCTCGCTTGTGATAGGAGACCAGATCTTTCGTCAGGGCTCTGTGCTCGGACTGTCTACAGCCCCACAAGTATTCACCAACCTGATGGCGAATGTAGCAAGATGGCTTCACCTAGAGGGGAATAAACATCCCTCTACTTGGGACGACTGGCTGATCAGGGCCAAGTCGAAGAGTCAGTGCTTGGAGGACTTAGAAGTAACAAGGAACATGATAGATTCGCTAGGGTTGCTCGTCAACCTCGAGAAGTCACAACTGATCCCAGCCAGAACTTGGTCTATCTGGGATTCAGATGGATTCTCGGGGTTTTCGAGTATATCCTTCGCGAGAAAGAATCGCTCGAGGTTTGGTCGAGAATCTCGAGCTTCTTAGAAAGAAAGAACAGCTCAGCGAGGGATTACCTGAGCCTTTTAGGGACCCTGTCCTCATTGGAAAAGTTCTCGCTAGGGAGACTTCACCTCCGCCCTCTTCAGTTTTTCCTCAAAGAGGTGTGGAGTTGGGAAGACGGGTCAACTCTCGGACGTCTTCCAACTTCCACAAGAAGTAAAAGATCATATGAAGTGGAGGATCCCTTAGCTTCAAAAGAACGAAGGCGTATCGCTTGCCTGCAGAACCAGACCAAGTGTTGTTTACCGACGCTTCGGAGTCGGGGATGGGGAGCGACGCTGGGAGCAAGGGAGGTGTCAGGCACCTGGACAAGGAACAGGTGTCCTGGCGCATCAATTGCAAGGAACTTGTGGCCATACACCTAGCCTTAAAGTTCTTCGAACAGATAGTCAGAGACGGGGTGATACAGATAAAACTCAGACAACACCACGGCTCTGGCTTACATACGCAAGCAAGGAGGCACGCACTCTTTCCCTCTATCAGTTGACAAGACACCTGTTAACCTGGACGGAAGAAAGAGCATCACTCTCCTACAAGGTTTGTTCAAGGGATCAAGAATGTGAGAGCGGACAGACTGAGCAGGAGAAACCAGGTCCTTCCCACAGAATGGACTCTTCACGAAGAAGTGTGTCGAAGTCTTTGGTCCCTGTGTGGGGGGAGGACCTCACATAGACCTGTTTGCGACGTTCCTCTCCAAAAGAATAGAGACCTTTGCTCTCTAGTAGAAGATCCGAGAGCCTTCGCAATAGACGCGTTTCTCATGGATTGGTCGGGTGTGGACGCTTACGCCTTTCCCCCGTTCAAAATCCTGGGGGAAGTGCTCAGGAAGTTCGTAGCTTCGAAGAGCACGAAGTTGATACTCATAGCCCCATTTGGCCAGCCCAGGAATGGTTCACGGAGGTACTGGAGTGGATAGTGGACTTCCCCAGATCGCTTCCAAAACAGACACGATCTACTCAGACAACCCCACTTCGAGAGGTTTCATCACAACCTCCCAGGTCTCGCTCTGGACTGCCTTTCGACTATCGAAAGACTTGTCAGAGCGAGAGCTTTTCTCGCAAGGCTGCGGGCTCTATCGCTAGAGCCGCAGAGCTTCGACGAGAAGAGTATACCAGTCGAAGTGGGAAGTCTTTAGGAGGTGGTGTAAGGGTCAGAAGCTGTCCTCCTCCAGTACCTCTATAGTGAATATTGCCGATTTCCTCCTCTTTCTGAGAGAGGAATCACACCTATCTGTCTCGACAATAAAAGGATACCGAAGCATGCTGTCTTCAGTATTCAGGAATCGAGGCCTGACATTGCTAACGACAAAGATCTACACAATCTAATTAGATCTTTTGAGATCTTCGAAAGCAGCTACTCCTAGAACACCTAGTTGGAATCTAGACGTGGTCCTGAAATTCCTTTCATCGGATAAATTCGAAACCTTTACATCTGGCGTCCTTCCGCGACGTCACTAGGGAAATGCTTGTTCCTGGTGGCTCTCGCTACAGCCAAGAGGACGAGCGAATTACACGCTCTGGATTCCACGGTGGGGTTCAAAGGAGATGCTGCCATCTGTTCTTTCCAGACAATGTTTCTGGCAAAGAACGAAAACCCATCAAAACCTTGGCCAGAAGTTTTGAGGTAAAAGGCCTATCTAACCTGGTAGGTAGAGAGATAGAGAGACTCTCTGTCCAGTGAGAGCTCTTAAATACTATTTAGAGAGGAAGAGACAGATGGGAGCTTGTCAACAAGGTCTTTGGTGTGCAGTGAAGAACCCCAAAACGACTCATGTCCAAGAACGCCTTGGCTTCTTTGTGAGAAGCGTTATTACGGACGCTCACAAGAACTGCTCGGAGGAATCCTTCGGTCTTCTAAGGTCAAGACGCATGAAGTAGAGCAGTAGCAACGTCTTGGCGTTCCAAAAGAATATGTCTCTGAAGAATATCATTGAGACTACATATTGGAGGTGCAATTCAGTGTTTGCATCTCATTATCTGAAGGACGTGAGAGTGACCTATGAGAAGTGCTTCTCGCTAGGTCCTTTTGTATCAGCAGATACAGTACTGGGTCTTGGAGCAAAGACTGATCCTTAATTTTGTGTTTTTATCGTACATAAACCCTCTTGTCAGATATGTGCTTGTTTTTCTAGTAGCAAGCTCACTACTGTCGCACGGGAGCAGAGTGTCATTGCTGGTAGGGGATCAAGGGTATGTATGACTAGTAGGGAAGTACAAATTTTTTTTTTTTTTTGTATATTTTGTAATGAAAGTGTAATTATGTTTTCGAGTTTTTTGGTTTGTTTGTGAGGAGTTCGGGGATAACTCCTTACAATCTTAGAACTAACATGGATGTTAGGATCAGGTGATCGGGATCGTTTGTGCTCCTTGAACAAGGTGTATTGTCATGTTAGTGGAATAGCACCCAATGACAAAGGCCTTTAGGCTCTGCCGAGTAAGTGGATAAGACCCATTGGCAGACCCACAAGAACTCTTAGCCATAGATCATTATCTCGCTGAGGCTCTTGAGCTAAGCAGACTCCAAGGCAGTAGCCGCAGAAGTCTTCAGCCTAATAAGGTAGGAACCAAGGTTTATAAATACCTACAACAATATTTGTTTGTTTACCTGTCTATTTCAGTAGTTAGCTGTCTCTTACCCACCACCAATGGGTGCTAATCAGCTAAGTATATATCTGGCAGGGAAGTTGAATGTATAAAAATGATATTGTCATGTTACAATAAAGTTTTATACATACTTACCTGGACAGATATATACGATTAATAGCCCACCCAGCCCTCCCGCAGGAGACAGGTGGAAGAGAAGAATTCTGATTAGAAAACGGGGATGGTTCCTAGTCCTGCCACCCAGGGCAGGGCGGTAGATCACCTGCACCGACCTGTAGCGTGTGCCGCGAAATTTGAAATTCTGTCGGAGACGACGGAGTCTATAGCTAAGTATATATCTGTCAGGTAAGTATGTATAAAAACTTATGTAACATGACAATATCATTTTTTAGGATACACTCATTTACAAATGTTCAAATACTATGAATGTAAATAGCAAATTTCTCTCTCTCTCTCTCTCTCTCTCTTTTATCACTTGCAGAATAAACTATAATACTGATCTATTATTATCGTAATAAAAGAACAAAAAAAGGTCTTTTATTCTTTCTGTGATTTACGAAACTGCTTCAATACAACTTTTATAGTTGACTCAATGATTATCACATTACAACAGTATACAAGAGAATATCTTATCACTATCCATGTTTCATTTCTTATCACCATAAAATATTTCAAATACAATTTCATTATGTATTTCTCGAGCTAAACTAGTAACAGTACGCTCGTCCTAAGCTGGTCTCTCAAGCTATTCAACAGTTACTCTCATCCCAAGCTTCTCTCTCTCTCTCTCTCTCTCCTCTCTCTCTCTCTCTCTCTCTCTTTTATCACTTGCAGAAAAAAACTATAATACTGATCTATTATTATCGTAAAAAAAGAACAAAAAGGTCTTTTATTCTTTCTGTGATTTACGAAACTGCTTCAATACAACTTTTATAGTTGACTCAATGATTATCACATTATAACAGTATACAAGAGAATATCTTATCACTATCCATGTTTCATTTCTTATCACCATAAAAATATTTCAAATACAAATTTCATTATGTATTTCTCGAGCTAAACACTAGTAACAGTACGCTCCGTCCTAAGCTGGTCTCTCAAACTATTCAACAGTTACTCTCATCCAAGTTCTTCTCTCTCTCTCTCTCTTCTTCTCTCTCTCTCTCTCTCTCTCTCCTCTCTCTCTCTCTCTCAATGAAATATGAATTACTGAAATCATAATACCATAAACTATTATGTACAAAGTTAAAGATATAATAATTCCACTAATAATAATTTCTTTGGCAACTAAATTGTTTTCCAAAATAATTCTTTCGGTAATAAACGTCCATCAGCTGATTCTAAACGTAAACAAAAGACAAAACTAGATTTTTATTACTGTATTTTGCTGTTTATACATTAATATTATAGTTGGGTGCTGTAATCTTTACAGTAAATCATGTTTTTTTATCATAAATATGTTCATTCACAAAATAGATATACTATGTACTTTTAGTTTGGTGCAGCAGCCAAATCATGAAAATGGAAAGGAATTGTTAGGTAAGTGTACTTTTGTTTGCTGATCTGATGAAGGGGAAATTGAAGATAGGAAAGAATAACTTTGAAACTGTCTTGAATTTAGTTTAATGTGATAGTTGAAGACATATTTGGTGCTTGAACTAAAGTAGGCAGTTATAAACATTGAAATAGTGGTCGTTGGGTGGGTTAATTTTTATTAAAGTAGGCAGTTTAAAGCAATTTTTATATGGGGGGTATCAGGATAACACGGGTATTTACTTATCACGGGGGGTTCTGGGCCCTATCCCCCGTGATTATCGAGGCCCTACTGTAGTTATAATGGGAATTAGGCAGTTTGGTATTTATAGGTGTTGTTGATGACATAAGGACTGGCTGCTTGACAACTCATGCCGCTTCCATTGTCAGTCTGACATTGGACCAGCCACTGGGTTGTCAGCACTGGCGACTACGCTTCTCCCAAAGTCGATGGTGACTTAGGACTAGCCACTGGTTCGCCTGTCCTGATGACTCGCGCTTCTTCCATTGTCTTTCTGGACAGGGAAGTAGTCGATGAATCGTCTGGTGACTCGTTCCCCATCTACTTTTTGTCTCACCTGTTTTTTCAGAGTCAAACACCCACGCGAGATCAAGCAACATTTAGTAACTCTGAGTTTCTTGTCGACAAAATCGTTTGCATTGATACATCCTCCGACAACTGTTTAACATGAGACCAGTTTGGACTGTCAGGCACTCATCCTCCAGGACTGAGTCGTCTTTTGCTCTGCGTTCCTTTCTTTGAATCGCCCAGGTAGTCCAGGCACTCATCCTTCGGGAAAGAGTTGCCAATGCCCGCCTCCTCACCCGTTGTCCATTTTAGTACTGCAGTTCAGCGCATTATGGTAGACTTTGAGTTCTTAGTATCTTGGACTTTGGGTTGAGTTTTTTAACTCTGAATGTGATATATTTTAATTTTTGTTTTTCTTCCTTTTCCATTAATTGGATTAGGTTGGTTCCTCCAATTCTGCCCGAAAGGGAAATTTTATTCAGATTCCCTTCTTTTCAATGTGGTTAATTGGGCTAGATAAATTATGTTAAGGTAATGTTTATTAATACGGAATTTTTTTGATAAAATTAATATTAATAATACTTACCTGTATAATTTATCTAGTTCCACCCATCCTACCCCACAATCTGCCTATCACAACTGAATTTCAAGGGAAGGTTTTGTAACTATCAAACATCAATGTTGCCAACTGGCAGACAGAATAGGAGGTAACAGGGTTGCCAATGTGGTAAATTTTGGTGTGGTTTTGGGGGATTTAGGGCTAGATAAATTATACAGGTAAGTATTATTAGTATTAATTTTATTATAAAAATTCCATTTTTAACAAATCTTTTTATAGCTTCATAATGGTAAAATTTCTTTTTTGCTTTCTGTTTGTTTATGATCCCCAAAAGCAATGCAGAGTTTTGTTTTTAGAGTTAACTTGAATGAGATTTGAGTCAAGAATTTTTAGTGATGAATTTGTTGTCTGAATATTTTTTTAATCTACAGTTTTGAGTGATGGATATGCGGGCCATTTATGACAACCTTGGCATAGCTGGGCTGGAAACGCAAGGATGGGAAAATAGTTCAGAGGACAAAACTCCTCATGAGATAAGAGAAGAATATGAGCGTCTAGCAAGGTAAGCACAGTCTTTGTTGATAGGTGTCAGTTTATGCAGTCCTATATTGTATGTTGCAACAGTAAATAAATGTTAAAACTGAACTTGAAGTAAGATAGAAAGTTGTCGTTCACTGTTGGGTATATAATTACGTATCTGAAATATACGTAAACCCCCAGTATTCATGGGGGAAGCCTCCAGACCCCCTGCAAATAACTAAAATCTGCGAATACTTAAAACCCACAAAAAATTATTAGAACTAACTATTTGTATAGTTCAAACATAAGAGAAAACCCTTTTAAAAATGCTTATGCCTGAATTATTTAAATAGTTTTATCACAAAAGGGTAATGAAATTGATGTGAAAATAGTACATCATTTAGTGAATATTTTATCAATGGAAAATACTGCTAATAGGCAAATTTCCCACGAAGAAGGGGAAGTCGTGATCTTGAGCATGCGAATACTGGGGTGTACTGTAGTTGTTCCTATGGAAATGCAAACCACTACCACTTATATATGAGTATTCATCCCCATGGGCTGGGGTGCTCAACTGAACTTGGTAACTTAACTAGGTTAACAAGGTTGTTGACTGGTGGAGTTTGGGGGAAGAGCAGGGAAATACTCCCCACACACTTACGTCACCCACTCACCTTATTACAGCTGCTGGATAGAGCAGGTGTTCTTTGCATGCTTTTTACTCTGTGTGATCGTTGGATAATTGATAATTGTGACGAGCAGCCTTCCACCCTTTGTTGCTTTGGTTGTGCATTGCTGTTTATATGTTGGTTCTTGATTTTTTGCTAATATGGAGAAAATGCATGATCAACCGCATTACAAGGGACACAACATCTTGTGATGTGGCGGGATCATAAGCTAAAAACAAAAGCAAGGAAGACCTCCCCACATTACGTTAACCACTACTGGCTTACAAATTTCCCCCAGCCACCCTTCCCCTGGACCAGCAAGGCAAAAAAAAAAACCAAATCTAAAACATGTTTATTCACACAAAAAAACTTACACTCAAAAACAGCAGATGACATTCACACCTAAACTTAATCCTAAACAAATATTAGGGTTACACTTATAACAATATATAAAATATATATACGCAAACCAGGTTACTCATTACCTTCACCTAACCTCATGACCCAACAGTTTTATATATAATATATATATATATACAGTAGAGCATCGGTTCTCGACGATAATTCGTTCCAGAAGGAGCGTCGAAATTCGATTATTTCGAGAACTGAATCAAGTTTTCCCATAAGAAATAACTGAAAATGGATTAATCCGTTCTTGACCATCAGTTATTACCCTAACCTTGCCTTTTTATACAATACATTACATGTAAATTACAACTAAATAAGTTAAAAGTTAAATAAATATCATGTTAAACGTGTATTTATAATTTTAAATGTATAATATACAGTATAAAAGAAAACTAGCCTGCGTCCAATCGATTGTTGACCAAGGGCCATAGGCTACCTATGTAAATAGTAAGTAGAACGTAGTGTAGTGGGTAGGCATAAAACGTGTTGCTAACATAATAAAAACATTGAAAAGCAAGTCTAATTATTACAGTAAATTAATAAACTATTAAAATTAAACCCAATATATATTTATCAAAAACTTGCAAAAATTTGCCTACAGTAAGTCGGCATGTAAACAAAGCATAGCGCAGCCCTGGTGGTTTATATCGGGACTATGGTAGTAAACAAACCATATCGTCGCTATAAGCCTAGAAACGTTTACATTCGATATTAATTTATGGTAAATCTTTTACGGAGTCGACTGCAATACTGTATACAAAATCGCTTGAAAAATTATCTTTCAGTAAATGTAATGTTATGATACTAACGATTTTGTTTCATAAATGTCCTTATAAAAAAGGCGCGTCTTTTACGGCAAATTGTCCAATATCAGGGCTGGTTTCAAGCTATTGGACTTTGACAATTATTATAGTACTGCATGGTACATATATAAGTACGTAATAAGTAAAAGACATATGTAAACTGTGTCACTACCAGACCTCATACGTAAACATGACGTCATTTTACAGTAGCCATAAAGAATCGACTTAATTTCTATAATTATTCTATACCATAGCGGCTTCTCTGATTAAGCTAAGGCTAACCTCCTCTTTACCAGCAAGCTTAAACAAAGATTAAGATTGCGTTCGCTTACCGAACGGCACACGTTAGTATGTGACAGTGGTTCACTACCAAATCTCACACGTAAACAATGATGTATTTTTACAGTAGACATAAAAGAATCTACTTAATTTCTATAATTAATGTATACCGTAACCTCTTCTTTACCGGCACGCTTAAAAAGCTTAGATTGCGTTGCTACCGAACCGAACGTGTTACGTATGTAACTGGTTTCACTACCAAATCTTACACGTAAACATTGACGTATTACAGTACGACATAAAAGATTTTTATTAATTACTACGCACTTAATATGGCATGGTGGCTTCTCTGATATAAGCTATGACTAACTTCTTCTTTACCGGCAAGCTTAACAAAGCTTAAAGATTGCATTCGCTACCGAACGCACATGTAACCTACGTACGGTTAACATTGCTTCACTCCAAACCTAACACTGAAATACGTATTGCATTTGCTACTGAAACGCGCACCTCAAGTGTGAGCATGGGTTTAGAATATGTCTACGTTTGAAAAAAAAAAATCAAGCAAGGGTGCTTGATCAAATCTTTTTTTCGCTCATCACTTTCATGCAGAGGAGAGGATAGATGAAACTTAAGGTTTATTTTGGAGTTGGAAATGATGGAAACATTTTGAAGAAGAGGAAAAAGCGAGATGCCATGTAAACTTTTTCCATTTCAGAGATTAACATTAGCAAAAGGTTTAATAGATAGCCAGTAGTAATGTTGGGACCCATGATGAATCAAAAGGTAACTGCGTATAGAGTTGATACCACCGAAAAAGCAAACGAAATGCGCGCAAGGTGTACAAGACACGACACATGTTTGAAGGTTTGTAATCATTAGTTGCGGACTTTAAACAATGCTGAGTGGCGTCACCAGTGTTACCAACCGTTTTATGCATTCAACTTACCTGTCAGATATTATACTTAGCTATAGACTCCGTCGTCCCCGATAGAAATTCGAATTTCGCGGCACACACTACGGTAGGTCAGGTGATCTACCGCCCCGCCGCTGGTGGCGGGAATAGGAATCATTCCCGTTTTCTAAGACAGATTTCTCTATCGGCCGTGACAGCAACATTGTTGTTGTTACTCCTGATTGATTTTCGTATTTTTTCATCGCTATTGATCTTCTAAGCCGGTTATTTTGGTGACGTTATTGGATCTTTGGTTTGGCATACTCTTTCGTGGACTGTTTTTTGGACTTGGTTTTGGTATTTCTCATGATGTCCGATTCTAGCTTTACGGTTAGAAGACAGTGTGTAAATGAGGGATGCATGGTGAGGCTACCGAAAAGCTTCGGTAGACCCTCACACAGTCTGTAAGGGGTGTAGAAGGAATGAATGTTCAATTTCTAACACCTGTGATGAATGTGTAAATATGAATGAGGAAGAATGGAAGAATTTAAATTCATATTTAAGGAAATTAGATATGGATAGGGCTAGGAAGGCTTCCTCCAGCAAGCGTAAGTAGGTCTCGCTCTAACGAGCCTATTAAATTAACACCTAACCCTAAACCTCTATCTTCTTCCTCTAGTACTAAGACTGCAAATCCGGCAACGGAAATTGCAGATCTTAAAGCTGCGCTACAAAGGATGAAACGTCAAATGCTGACGTTGAAAGGTAAGCACAGTGATAGTGAATTAAGTGTCCCATAGTGCAGGGTGGTGAGTCTGATCGGTCTGTCTCGCTCCCAGGCCTAGACCTCTTCCAAGCTCACAGGACCCAGAGGAGAAGGAATGTCGAAAGCCTTACGGAGGTTACGGAGAATCCCCACCCGATCAGGCGTCCCCTGGCAGATTCTGTGACGACCCGAACTGCCAAGGATCGCTATCGAAAAAGCATCCTAAAAGAAGTGTTTTTCTTCGTCAGATTCTTCACCGAATGTAAGGGGATGGAGTTTCTGATGAACTGTCACGCCCCTTAAAGAGAAGTTGGAAGGCTCCTACTTTGGATTCAAGCCTGAGCTTTTCTCCGATCTATCACCTTGTGAGAAGAAGAAAAGGAGATTGGTTCCTAAACGGAAATCGGAGTTTCCTTCCGCTCGAGACATCCCTCACCTGAATCAGGAAGGAAAAAGAATGAGTGCGGCTGCAAAAATTATCCTAAATGTGCAGGAGCAACTTTCAGCCTTAGTAGGAGTTTTTACTAAGGAAACTCCCAGGAGAAAGGACTCTTTCCTTCCTATAAAGAAGACGAAGGGAAAGAAAGAAGAAACGGAAGTTTCGGCTATTACTCGGAGGAGTATGAAGAATGCGCCAAAACGTCAACCTGGCCGCAATGCGCCAGATGCGCCAGATGAGTTTGAGTTTGACTCCATACGAGTCAGAAGAGCCAGAAGCGCCATATGCGCCAGAAGAGCCAGCCTGGCGAAATGCGCCAGAAGCGCCAGAGGCGCCAGATGCGCCAGAAGCGCCACCCTGCCGAAATGCGCCAGATGCGCCAGAAGCGCCGGAAGCGCCACCCTGCCGAAATGCGCCAGAAGCGCCAGCTTGGCGCAAGGAATCACGAGCGTCAACCCGGCGCAATGAGCCACAAGTGACAAATAAGAGACGGACTTCTTCCAAAAGACAATTAAGCCAGGAAGATTTGTTTGGCTTTCGGAAGGATAAACCTTTACCTGACAAGGACTCTAGTTGTCGCACAAGCGGCCGTATTCCTGTCAGGACAGGCGGTCGTTCGGGGAAAGCGATAGGAGAGACATCCTTCGTCTGACAGAGGAGAAAGGTGTCGCACAAGCGGCCATCGCTCTTGCCAGGAGAAGGATAAGGTCGTTTTGCAGGATCAACCTATCTCTCGTAGGGACGCAAGTTATCGCACAAGCGTGCGTCGTTCTTGCGAGAGTGGGGTGGATGTTGCAAGAGGCCAGTCTCCTACTGGAAATAAACAATCCTCTTCGGAATTGGATTTGGAAGAGATTTCAGACTCTGAAAATCACTCGGCTCCGGGTTTGTCAGATTACAAGACGCTGGCAGCCCTCTTACTTCAAGAGTTTTGTTTGGGGACTCTTTAAGCCCTACTGCTCCTCCTTCTCCAAGGTCCTTGTTTACAAGCAGAAGGTCCCGAAACAATCATCTTTTATTAAAATGAAGCCAACCATTTCCATGAACAAGGCTCTCCGATTCGTAGGAAATTGGTTGGAATCCAAGGAGAAGGCGGGGAAGACAGTCTTACCTGCCCTCCTTCCAGACTATCAGGGAAGAAGGGAATTTTGGTACGAGACGGCAAACCACGGGGTCTAGCTCTCCCGTCCACTGCCGAAGCAGATTTTTCGAATCTGGTAGATTCGTCTAGGAGACAAGCCTTGTCATCAGCAAAGATCACATGGGGGACTTCTGAGATGGACCATCTCCTCAAGGGATTGTTTAATGTCTTAGAAGTTTTTAACTCTTAGACTGGTCCTTGGGGTGTTGGCCAAAAAGACACAAGAGGAGGAATCTCTTAGTCCAGAAGTCCTTCATAGTGTTCTTTCCTGTATGGACAAGGCGGTTCAGGATGGATCAGGAGAGGTGGCCTCTCTGTTTGGTACTGGTATCTGAAGAAGAGAGTCTTATTTAGCTCTTTTCTGACGAAAGCAGTACTCCTACTCAGAGGCATCATCTTCTGTATGCTCCTCTGTCGGACCAATTGTTTCCTTCAAATCTTGTAAAAGATATTTCTCATTCTTTGACAGAAAAGGCCACACAAGATCTCTTGGCCCAATCTGACAAAGAAAATCGAGGACTTCGGGTTCCTATTAAGAGAGAGACTCGGGCTCCTCAACAGCCCTTTCGAGAAGTACCTTGGCCAGACCCTCTTTTAAGAAGAGAGGAGTGCAGAAGAGAGGTAGGCCTTCCTTCAGGACCTATCAAGAGAGCTAAATGAGACAACAGTCCTTCAAGCACCGGTAGGAGCCAGACTTCGGAAATTTTCCGAAGAATGGCTCGGAGACAGGCAGAAATTTGGTCCCTTTACGTGGTAAACAAAGGGTATATGATCCCATTTCGAGGACAGACCTCCCTTGACTACGAACCGAGGGAACTGTCAGCCCAATACAGGGACCCTGCAAGAAAGAAGCATTATTGCAACTGGTAGAACAGATGTTGCAAAAGGAGGCCATCGAAGTGGTTCGGATCCGGATTCCCGAGGATTCTACAACCGTCTTTTTCTGGTTCCGAAAATCCTTGGGAGGGTGGAGACCGGTCCTGGATGTGAGCGCATTGAACCGATTTGTGGAGAAACACAAAGTTCTCTATGGAAACATCAAAATCGGTTCTTGCGGCTCTTCGTCCAGGAGATTGGATGGTCTCCTTAGATCTACAAGATGCATACTTTCATGTCCCCCTGCATCCATCATCGAAGAAATATCTCGATTCATGATGCAGGGGAAAGTATACCAATTCAGAGCCCTATGCTTCGGCCTTTCAACGGCCCCTCAAGTGTTCACGAGGCTAATGATGAACGTTGCGAGATGGCTACATCTAGAGGGGATAAATATATCCCTTTATCTGGACGATTGGCTAATAAGAGCAAAAATCGGAAAATTCAGTGCTTGAAGGACTTGGAGAAGACGTTGAACTTGACAAAATCTCTGGGACTGCTCGTGAACCTCGAGAAATCACAATTGATCCCCAGACGAACATAGTCTATCTGGGGATACAGATGGATTCTCGGGGTTTTCGGGCGTTTCCATCTCAAGACAGAATTACTCGAGGGCTTTAGAAAAGATCTCGAAACTTCTTAGGGAAAGAACGGACCTCGGCGAGGGAATGGCTCAGTCTGCTGGGCACCTTTCCTCGTTAGAGCAGTTCATTTCCTGGGAAGATTAAATCTCAGACCTCTGCAATTTTATCTAAAGAGGATGTGGAGTCAAAAGACAGGAGACTTGTCAGACATTTTTCCCATCCAACAGGGGATAAAATCAGACCTAAAGTGGTGGTTAAACCCCATTTAACAAGGAACGAAGGGGTGTCCCTCTTGATTCGGAACCCTCACCGAGTGTTGTTTTCCGATGCCTCGGAAACAGGTTGGGGAGCAACACTGGGTCCAAAGGATAGTAGCAGGTGTTTGGACCAGACAACAAACTACTCTGCACATCAATGCGAAGGAAATCTGGCAATTCATCTAGCCCTGGAATACTTCGAAGCGGAAGTCAGAGAGGCGGTAGTTCAAGTCAATTCCGACAACACCACAGCTCTGGCTTACATCCGGAATCAAGGGGGCACTCACTCTTTCTCTCTGAACGAAATAGCGAGAGCTCTATTAACCTGGACAGAGGAACGGGGCATTATTCTGCGTACAAGGTTTGTCCAAGGAGTAAAAAACCTAAGGGCAGACAGATTGAGCAGAAAGAACCAGGTTCTCCCGACAGAGTGGATGCTCCACTCAGAAGTCTGCAGACAAATATGGTCACTCTGGGGGAGACCCCAGATCGACCTGTTTGCCACGTTCCTCTCCAGAAAAATAGACAACTTCTGCTCGCTAGAAGAAGATCCCAGAGCCACAGCGATCGATGCCTTCCTCATGGATTTGGTCAGGCATAGATGCATACGCCTTTCCCCATTCAAATTGCTGGGGGAAGTAGTAAGAAAATTTGTGGCATCGGAAGGAATGAGAATGACTCTAATTGCTCCCTTTTGGCCTTCCCGAATCTGGTTCACAGAGGTACTGGAATGGACGGTGGACTTCCCAGATCTCTACCAGACAGGACAGATCTGCTCAGACAACCCCACTTCGAGAGGTTCCACAAAAACATCCAAAGTCTCTCCCTGACTGCCTTTCGACTATCGAAAGACTGGTCAGAGCGAGAGGCTTTTCAAAGAAAAGTGGCACTTCAATTGCTAGAGCCCGCAGAGCCTCTACCCTGCGGGTCTACCAACGAAGTGGGAAGTTTTCCGTAGATGGTGTAGGTCGAAGAAGCTGTCTCTTCCAATACATCTGTAACCGAAATCGCGGATTTTCTCCCTCTTCTTAAGAGAAGAATCCAAATGCCGTCGTAAACTATTAAGGGATATAGGAGCATGCTCTCAGCTGTTTTTAGAAAACAGAGGGCTGAATCTCGAGAATAATAAGGATCTTCATGATCTCATCAGGTCTTTCGAGACTAAGAAATTGAGATCATCAATTCCCCCGAGTTGGAACCTGGACGTTGTTCCTAAAGTCTTGATGTCAGACAGGTTCGAACCTATAGATAAAATCTCATTCAGAGATCTTACTAGCAAATGCATATTCCTGTTGGCTCTAGCAACTGCTAAGAGGATCAGTGAATTGCATGCTTTGGACTCTCGGGTGGATTTAGAAAAGACTCGGCTGTCATTTCTTTCCAGGATCTTTTCCTAGCGAAGAATGAGAACCCTTCTAAACCTTGGCCTAGAAGTTTCGAAGTCAAGGGACTCTCTTCTCTGGTAGGAAGAGAGTTGGATCGGTCCCTTTGCCAGTCAGGACCTTAAAAATTTATTTAGAAAAGAAGACACAGCTTCAGGGATGTCGACAAGGTTCTTTGGTGTTCGGTAAGAAACCCAAGAGACCGATGTCAAAGAACGCACTGGCATTCTTGTCAGAAATGTAATTACCGAAGCTCATAGGAATTGCCAAGAGAACTCTTTAAAGCTGCTGGAGAGTGAAAAGCTCACGAAGTCCGGGCTGTGGCAATTCCCTTTCTTTTACGAAGAATATGTCCATGAGAAAACATTTTAGCAGCAACATTATTGGAGGTGCAATTCAGTATTTGGCATCCCACTATTAAAGGATGTTAGAATAACATACGATAAATGTTTCTCTCTTGGACCTTATGTATCAGCGGATACTATGCTGGGAAATGGAGCAGACGCTGATCCTTAAATTGTTTTTAATATTTTAATAATAGTTTTTAATATTGTGTTGAGTTGTGGGTTGCTTGAAAGGATGTCCGGGGATGACTCCTTTCAATCGTAGTACTAACCCCAATGAGGATCAGGTGATCGGGATTAGTGTCGTGCTCTAGATCATGCCAATAGGCAAGGTGTTTTGTCATGTAAGTGGATAGGACCCCATTGACAAAGATCCTAAGGTTCTGAAGCGTAAGTGGGTAAGACCCGGTAACCAGACCATCAAGAACTCTTAGCATGAGGTCACTACCTCGCTGAGGCTCTTGAAGCGATACGGGCTCCTAGGCAGTAGCCATGAAGTCTTTCGCTAACACAGGTAGGAATCAAGGTTTTTAATTTTATTACCTACAACATATGTTGTTTCCTGTCTATTTCAGTAGATAGCTGTCTCTTACCCTCCGCCAAAGGTGCCAATCAGCTAAGTATATATCTGACAGGTAAGTTGAATGCATAAAAATGTTATTGTCATGATACAATAAAGTTTTATGCATACTTACCTGGCAGATATATACGGTGTATGGCCCACCCGACCTCCCTCAGGAGAGGTGGAAGAGAAAATCTGTCTTAGAAAACGGGAATGATTCCTATTCCCGCCACCAGCGGCGGGGCGGTAGATCACCTGACCTACCTGTAGAGTGTGCCGCGAAATTCGAATTTCTATCGGGGCGACGACGAGTCTATAGCTAAGATATATCTGCCAGGTAAGTATGCATAAAACTTTATTGTATCATGACAATAACATTTTACTAAATTATGCTAGTCGGTCCAAGCAAGAATTTATGCCAAATATGGTACAATTTTGTGCCAGAATTATGCTATTAATCTATCATTTATCTCATTTCTCTAATACATTTGAGCTAAAACAACGATGTAATGGAAATTACATTTATATATTAGGTGAAATGATACAAAGTGACGAACAGACAATATAACTAATAATTGATTATCTTTACATGTTAGGAAACTCGTAATAAAACACCATTTTTCTTTAATAGATCACATGCAATCACTAGTACACTATTGATATGCAATCACTATTATACTATTTGACAAAATGTGTGAAGATCACACATACAAATGTGAAGAAAAACAACAAAATTTTACTTATTACTGCATCATTATCATGCCACGCAGAACCATTTTCTTTAACAAAAGGTCACATAAAACAATTAATAAATACTTGAAAATGTGTGAAAATTACTTCAAATATAACATTTTTGTTACTTACTGATATTTACTGAAAAATAAAACTAAAAAAAAAGGTAAACAAACAAACCAGTCTCTACTCAAGAAGAAAACATACGTACTATTACTGATCATTATCATGCCACTGAAACACTATTTTTCTTTAACAGATCACATACAAACAATGAATAAATACTTGAAAATTGTGTGAAAATCACTTCAGACATAATAAAATTTTGATAACTACTGAAAAAAATAAACTTAAAAAAGGAAAAAAAAGTAATTCTTTACTCATGAAGAAAAAACATTATTAACACTTTACTGATCGTTGTCATGCCACTGTGGGTATTTATTTATATTCACAAAATTTAACATTCCTTAGTTGGGGTTCAAACTTAGCAATTAACTCATTTGTTAGTGCTGCTTTTGAGGCAATTTCACTATGAAGATACATTCACTATAGCTGTGTATGAAATGAGGAATTTTCTGCATTTTATTTAAAATTTTAGTGAAAATACATTCTAAAATTGTACTAGAAACCCGAAGTGTGAAAGAAATTTATGCTAAGCTCCAATTCTTGGGTCAAATTATGCTAAAAAACATGAAATTGTGCTACATTTGGTAGCACTGGATGACGCCAACTAGCGGCGGCTGCGGAAACAGTTTTGTTTACAAACATCATATGGTGCGGGGGTCGGAAACTGGTTTTGGTTGAAAACAGATACAAAGTTTATTGGAAATTAGTGGCGAAATCCGATTATGTCGAGTACTAATACGGTCGTGAACCGGGTCTCTACTGTATATATATATATATATATACTATATATATATATATATATATATATATATATATATATATATATATATATATATATATATATATATATATATATATATATATATATATATATATACACACACACACACACAGTAGATCCCCGGATTTCGACGATAATTCGTTCCAGAAGGAACGTCGAAATTCGATGATTTCGAAATCTGAATCAAGTTTTCCCATAAGAAATAACTGAAAATGGATTAATTTGTTCTTGACCACCAGTTATTACCCTAACCTTGCCTTTTTATACAATACATTATATGTAAATTACAACTAAAGATGTTAAGAGTTACATAAATGTCATATTAAACGTATATTTATAATTTTAATTTATAATATACAGAATAAAAGAAAACTGGCCTACGTCTTGATTGTTGACCCAGCGCCATAGGCTGCCTAGGTAACTAGTATAAGTAGAATGTAGTGTAGTGGATAGGCATAAAACGTGTTGCTAACATAAAGCATTGAAAAGCAAGTCTAATTATTACAGTAAATTAATAAACTATTAAAATTAAACCCAATTTATATTTGTTATAAAAAACTTAAGAAAAATTGCCTACATTTTAAGTCGGCAGGCTGTGGCATGAAAGGAGGTAAACAAACCATAGCGCAGCCCTGGTGGCTTATGGTGGAACTATGGAAGTAAACAAACCATGCCGTTGCTATAAGCCTACAAACGTTTACATTCGGTACTAATTTAATGTAAATCTTATACGGAGTCGAATGTAATACTATATGCAAAATCACTAAAATTATCTTCAGACCCTTATAAGAAAAGGTGCATCTTCTACGACGGCAAATTTTTTGGCAAATATCAGGGCTGGTTTCAAGCTTATTGGATTTTGAAAATAAATATGGTACATGGTACATATACAGTAGGGCATCGGTTCCGACGATAATTCGTTCCAGAAGGAGCGTCGAAATTCGATTATTTCGAGAACTGAATCAAGTTTTCCCATAAGAAATAACTGAAAATGGATTAATCCGTTCTTGACCATCAGTTATTACCCTAACCTGCCTTTTTATACAATACATTACATGTAAATTACAACTAAAATAAGTTAAAAGTTAAATAAATATCATGTTAAACGTGTATAATTTTAATAAATATAATATACAGTATAAAAGAAAACTAGCCTGTGTCCAACCGATGTTGACCAAGCGCCATAGGCTACCTATGTAAATAGTAAGTAGAACGTAGTGTAGTGGGTAGGCATAAAACGTGTTGCTAACATAATAAAAAAACATTGAAAAAGCAAGTCTAATTATTACAGTAAATTAATAAACTATTAAAATTAAACCCAATATATATTTATCGAAAACTTGCAAAAAATTTGCTACAGTAAGTCGGCATGTAAACAAAGCATAGCGCAGCCCCTGGTGGTTTATATCGGGACTATGGTAGTAAACAAACCATATCGTCGCTATAAGCCTAGAAACGCTTACATTCTATATTAATTTATGGTAAATCTTTTACGTAGTCGACTGCAATATGTATACAAAATCGCTTGAAAATTATCTTTCAGTAAATGTAATGTTATGATACTAACGATTTTGTTTCATAAAGTCCTTATAAAAAAGGTGCGTCTTTTACGGCAAATTGTCCAATATCAGGGCTGGTTCAAGCTTATGGACTTTGACAATTATTATGGTACTGCATGGTACAAATATATACGTACGTATAAATAAAAGAATCTTCTTAATGTCTTTAATTACTATACCATTACGTACCAGCATCTCTTGAGTTTAATATCAAGCTAACTTTTTTTTTTTTTTTTTTTTTACGAGGAAGCTTATAAACGAAGCATACAGATTGCGTTCGTTACCGCGCATGCGTTGCATATGTAAAACTGTGTCACTACAAGACCTCATACGTAAAACATTGACGTCATTTTACAGTAGCCATAAAAGAATCGTCTTTATTTCTATAATTATTCTATACCATAGCGGCTTCTCTGATTAAGCTAAGGCTAACCTCCTCTTTACCAGCAAGCTTAACAAAGATTAAGATTGCGTTCGCTACCGAACGGCACACGTTACGTATGTGACAGTGGTTTCACTACCAAATCTTCACACGTAAAACAATGATAGTATTTTTACAGTAGACATAAAAGAATCTACTTAATTTCTATAATTAATGTATACCGTAACCTCTTCTTTACCGGCACGCTTAAAAAGCTTAGATTGCGTTGCTACCGAACCGAACGTGTTACGTATGTAACTGGTTTCACTACCAAATCTTACACGTAAACATGACGTATTACAGTACGACATAAAAGATTTTTCTAATTACTACGCACTTAATATGGCATAGTGGCTTCTTTGATATAAGCTATGACTAACTTCTTCTCTACTGGCAAGCTTAACAAAGCTTAAAGATTGCATTCGCTACCGAACCGCACATGTAACCTACGTACGTAACATTGCCTTCACTCCAAACCTAACACTTAAATACGTATTGCATTTGCTACTGAAACGCGTGCCTCAAGTGTGAGCATGGGTTTAGAATATGTCTACGCTTGAAAAAAAATCAAGCAAGGGTGCTTGATTAAATCTTTTTTTCACTCGTCACTTTCATGCAGAGGAGAGGATAGACGAAACTTAAGGTTTATTTTGGAGTTGGAAATGATGGAAACATTTTAAGAAGAAGGAAAAACGCGAGATGCCATGTAAACTTTTTCCATTCAGAGATTAACATTAGCAAAAGGTTTTAATAAATAGCAGTAGTAATGTTGGGACCCATGATGAATCAAAAGGTAACTGCATATAGAGTTGATACCACCGAAAAAGCAACGAAATGCGCGCAAGGTGTACAAGACACGACACATGTTTTGAAGGTTTGTAATCATTAGTTGCGGACTTTAAACAATGCTGAGTGGCGTCACCAGTGTTACCAACCGTTTTGCTAAATTATGCTAGTCGGTCCAAGCAAGAATTGATAGCCAAATATGTGCAATTTTGTGCCAGAATTATGCTATTAAGCTATCATCATCTCATTTCTCTAATACATTTGAGCTAAAACAACGATGCAATGGAAATTTAAAACATTTTATATATTAGGTGAAATGATACAAAGTGACGAACAGACAATATTATAACTAATAATTTGATTATCTTTACATGTTAGGAAACTCGTAATTAAAA
>NC_087203.1:48621809-48643636 GCF_015104395.2 Macrobrachium nipponense | reverse complement strand
AAGTGGATGCCTACATGAGACAAACCCATGACTTTATATTTGCTCATGTACGGACAAAAAGTTCTTACAATGCTGGTACGAAGAGATACGCTTGCCTCTCTCTTATTACTACTCGGCCCAGAGGTCTGACCATTGATCCTGCGGTGCACACCCCGATCAATCGGACAGAGGCTTGGATCCCTCCCTCGCTCTTACGACCAGGGAGGCATTCCAGGGATGGACGAACACCAGTCTGTTCATCTAAAAGACTCAGATTCCTCCCACCAAGAAGTGAGTCTTCCTATTGTTAAAGGACCGATGGTTTGTATTACGTATCGGAACAAATGACAATTTGTCGAAAATTGCATTTTCATACAATCAACTTACCTGGCAGATATATACATAGCTAAGACTCCGTCGTCCCCGACAGAAATTCAAATTTCGCGCCACTCGCTACAGGTAGGTCAGGTGATCTACCGGCCTGCCCTGGGTGGCAGGACTAGGAACCATCCCCATTTTCTATCATATTTTCTCTGTCGCCGGTGGTATCAACATTGTTGCTATTACCTCCTGACTTAGATTCATATTTCATCCTTTGATCATCGTTTTTCGGCTTTTTGGTGACGTATCTGGATCGTGTTTTGGCATTCGCTACTGTGGACTGTTTTTGGAATAACTCTTTTGGATTTTTCTCAGTATGTCTGATTCAAATGTGAGTGTGAGAATGTGTGTAATGTAGGCTGCAGGGTGAGGATACCGAAACGAAACTTCGGTTGATCCTCACACTGTATGCCGTAAATGAGGGGGGTTCAGTGTTCTGCTATTAATACTTGTAAGGAATGCGAGGGATTGAATGCAGAAGAGTGGAAGACTTTGACTTCTTATTTTGAAGAAGTTAGAGAGGGATAAAGTTAGAGACGGCTGAAAGGTGTGAGTTCAAGGCCTATTGAGCCTTTTCACGGATAATTCTAATCCTACTGATGTAGATTCTCCCTATATATCTCATTCTCAGATGCTTTTTCGGATTCGGCATCGGAATCGCCAATCTGAAAGCTACTATTAGAGACATGAAGTCCAAGATGGCTGACTTCAAAGGTCAAGGCTAGTGAAAGTGAGCATTTCAGTGAAGTGATTCTCCCAGTGTTGTGGAGGGGGCGTTTGATCGTCCCTGCGACGCTCCCAGGCCTAGACCTCTTCCAAGCTCCCATGCCCAGAGGAGAAGGAAAGTCGAAAGCCTTAAGGAGGTCGTGGGGAATCCCCAACGGTCAGACGTCCCTTCAGCTAGCTCTGCTTCATGGCAGGCGGCTCAAGGGCGCTATAGAAAAAGCGTCCTTCGCGAGTGTTTCTCGTCCTCTCCCTCTCCCTCACCTTAAACGAGGGTGGAAGGAGTCGAACTTGTCGAGACCGCTGAAGCGTCATATGAAGCCTGACATAGATTCGAGCCCAGAACGCTTCTCAGATGACGCTCCTTCCTCTCATTAAGAAAGCGAAGGTGGCGTCAGCGTCACCTGACGCGTACGCGGAAGTACCCTTTCATTCTTCTCCCCCGAGTGATGACGAAAGGCGGTCATGCACTGGACGTGAGAAGCATTCAAGAAAGATAATTATGGCAGTTCAAGAACAACTGTCATCTCTAGTGGGATTTTGTTTTAGCGCCCCGTCGGAAGGACGTGACGCTTCCAATTAAGAAGTCTCGTCCTCTCTCACCTGCTCAACGAGAAGCGTCAGACAGACGTGAAGCTGCTAAACGTCTTGCAGAAGCTTCGAGTTCGAGAGCTAGAACGTTGGGGGGCTTACGAGAGTTTCGTAACGCCAGAGAGACGTAAGACGTCTTTTAGACGTGAAGCGTCATTGAAGCGGATCTTAGACGTGACGCTCCGTCCAATATTGTGACGCCAAGTAGGACGCCTTTGGAGAGCGGAGCGTCTTCCAGGCGCGAAGCGTCATCAAGACGTCAGCAAGAGACATCAGCCAGGACGCTTGCGGAACGGGAAGCGTCATACAAGCGGGAAGCGTCTTCTAAAGTCAAGAGAAGCCGGAGCTTGTGACGCCTTCCAAGTCTATTAGAGCGGGAAAGAGGAAGGATTATCATTCCCTTAGCCCCTCTCCTATTAGGAGTTTGTCTCCTCCAGAAGAGGAACGTTCGGAAAGGAGAACGGAGGCTCATGTAGATCCCGAGTTGGAGGAAAACTCGGATGATGAATATCATGGAAGAGAGGGTCTGTCTAACTATAAGGTTTTGACTACCTGCTTCTTGAGGAGTATGGAGACGAGTTGACTCCTGCCGCTCCTCCTTCTCCGCGCGCTCTCTTTTCCAGTGCTAAGACGAAGAAGCCTTCGTCTTTTTCTCAAAATGAAACCCACCATCTCGATGAAGAGGGCATTACAATCCTTAGACTCATGATGAAGTCTAAGAAAGACTTAGTCAGGACAGTCTTTTGCATGCCTCCAGCAAGATTAGCTGGGAAAAGAGGCATCTGGTATCAGACGGGAGAGAATATGGGTATTGCTCTCCCTTCTACAACGGAGGCAGATTTTTCGACCTTAGTTGACGCTTCACGTCGACAAAGTCTCAATTCAGCACGAATTACGTGGGGAATTTCGGAACTGGATCATCTCCTCAAGGGACTCTTTCATGTATTGGAAGTCTTCAACTTCTTAGATTGGTCCCTTGGGGTGATGTCCAAGAAAGCCCATGATTCGGAAGGAATCGAACCTGAAAGCCCTGTTTATGCATATTGTCTTGTATTGACAAAGCGGTACAGGATGGATCTTTTGAAATCTCCTCATTGTTTGGAGCAGGTCTTTTAAAGAAAAGGACTGTATATGGCGCCTTCTTAACAAAGGCAGTCTCTCATGCTCAGAGGGCAGCTCTACTGTATTCGCCTCTATCTGACTTTTTGTTCCCTTCTCAGTTAGTAAAGGACATTGCGCATTCTTTAACTGAGAAGGCGACTCAGGATCTTCTGACGCAGTCAGCAAGAAAGAAGAAACCTGTTTCTGCATCGGACAAGAAAGGACCTAGTACATCGGTGCAGCCCTTTCGAGGTGGTCCATCCTCCAGACCTCCCACAAGAAAGGAAGGCTCCGGAGAAGAGAGGTAGATCTGCCTTTCGTCCCTTTAAAAAGGGAAAAAAAAATGAAGATTCGCTCCTCCAAGCACCAGTAGGTGCCAGGCTCCTGGGATTTGTGGAAGCCTGGACGCTGATAAACGCAGACGCGTCTGCTTTGGCGATCTTAAGGAAGGGATATCGTATCCTTTCCTGAACACTCCTCCCCTAACGTCAATACCAAGGGAACTATCAGCCAAGTACAAGGATCCTGTGCTGAGGATACTCTTCGATCGAGGTGGTGGAACAAATGTGGGACAAGAGAGCGATAGAACTAGTACGGGATCAAAACTCCCCTGGGGTTTTACAATCGCCTTTTTCTGGTTGCGAAAGCATCGGGAGGCTGGAGACCAGTACTGGACGTCAGCTCTCTGAACAAAGATTTTTTCAAAAAAGGAGAAGTTCTCCATGGAGACTTCGGCTTCAGTCCTAGCGTCATTACGACAAGGAGATTGGATGGTGTCTCTAGATCTCCAGGACGCCTACTTTCACGTCCCGATCCACCCTTCATCGAAGAAGTACCTCCGTTTCATGACGGGGGTAAGGATCTTTCAGTTCAGAGCCTTGTGTTTTTCGGCCGGTGTCCACAGCTCCTCAGGTCTTCACAAGCCTGATGAAGAATGTGGCGAGGTTTCTTCACTCAAAGGAGTAAATGTCTCTCTGTATCTGGACGACTGGCTCATCAGGGCCAGATCAGAGAGACAGTGCTTGGAGGACCTAAAGTTAACTCTAGATTTGATCAAAGCGTTGGGATTGCTCGTGAACCTCGAGAAGTCTCAGCTGACCCCCAGACAGGACCTAGTCTATCTGGGGATTCGGATGGATTCTCGGGGTTTTCGAGTATTTCCTTCGCAAGAGAGAATCACAAAAGGTTTGCGGATTGTCTCTCTCTTCTTAGGGAAGCAACAGACGTCGGCGAGGGAATGGTTGAGCCTTCTAGGGACGCTTTCCTCGCTAGAACAGTTCTTCCCTCTAGGAAGACTTCATTTACTCCGTCTTCAATTCTTCCTCAAGAAGTCTTGGAGCTGGAAAACCGGACAACTTTCGGACGTTTTTCCCATTTTTTCCCTTCCAGTGGAGATAAAGTCGCACCTAGAGTGGTGGTTGCCCCTCTAGAAGAGAAACAAAGGGATCTCTCTAAAAACACAGAACCAGACCTAGTGTTGTACTCCGACGCGTCGGAGAAAGGTTGGGGAGCGACATTAGGCTCAGAAGAGGTGTCAGGCACCTGGGAACCAGCACAGGTGACTTGGCACATAAACTGCAAAGAGCTCTTCGCCGTACATCTGGCTTTGAAGAGCCTAGAACATCTTGGTGTCAAACAAGGTAGTGCAAGTAAACGTGGAACACCACCAGCACTTGCCTACATTCGGAAACAGGGAGGGACGCACTCCTCGTTCCTTTACGAGCTGACGAGAGACCTATTACTTTGGACGTCTCACAGGAACATCTCCCTACTGACAAGGTTCGTACAGGGAGTAAAGAATGTGAGGGCGGACAGGCTCAGCAGGAGGAACCAGGTCCTTCATACAGAATGGACACTACACGAGGGAGTGTGTCTCGATCTCTGGTCTCTGTGGGGGACTCCTCATGTGGATCTCTTCGCAACATTCATTTCAAAAAGGCTCCCAGTGTTTTGCTCGGTCGTGGAAGATCCAAGAGCCACTTATGGTAGACGCCTTCCTGCTAAATTGGTCTCGAGTAGACGTTTTATGCTTTTCCCCATTCAAAAAATCCTGGGGTTAGTAATGAAAAAGTTTGTGGCGTCAAAGGAGACGAGGATGACGTTAATAGCCCCCTTTTGGCCGGCCCAGGAATGGTTCACGGAGGTGGTAGAGTGGATCGTAGACTTTCCAAGATCCCTAACCAAGAAGGACGGATCTTCTCAGACAAACCACACTTCAAGAGGTACCATCAAAACCTCCCCGCTCTCTGCTCTGACTGCCTTTCGACTATCGAAAGACTTGTCAGAGCGAGAGGCTTTTCTCGCGAAGTGGCAAGCGCGATCGCGAGAGCACGCAGAACCTCCACTACGAAAGTATACCAATCGAAGTGGGAGGTATTTAGAAGGTGTGTAGATCCAGAAGTTGTCCTCCTCCACTACCTCTTTAGCGGAAATTGCTGATTTCCTGCTATTCCTGAGAGAAAAATCTCATCTAGCCGTATCCACAATAAAGGGATACAGAAGTATGCTCTCGGCTGTATTCAGGAACAGAGGATTAGATCTGGCAAATAATAAAGATCTCCACGATCTCATAAGGTCTTTTGAGACTTCAAAGTCTAAGGAACCAGTACCTCCGAACTGGAACCTAGACGTAGTCCTCAAGTATCTGTCATCGGAAAGATTCGAACCTCCTCATCTGGCATCGTTTAGAGACATAACCAGAAAATGCCTATTCCTATTATCTTTAGCTACGGCAAGAGAATTAGTGAATTACATGCTCTGCAGGATAAAGTAGGATTCAAGGGAGACTCGGCTATTTGCTCGTTTAAGACCCTGTTTTTAGCGAAAAACGAGAATCCCACGAATCCCTGGGCCTAAGTCATTCGAATCAAAGGACTGTCGAGTCTTGTAGGCAGAGAAGCAGAGAGGTCTCTATGCCCTGTTTAGAGCTCTGAAGTTCTACCTTCAGAGAAAGCATCAGATGGGAGGTTCTAGACAAGGTCTTTGGTGCGCGGTAAAAGACCCCACAAGACTAATGTCCAAGAATGCGCTGGCATTCTTTGTAAGAAACGTCATTACAGACGCTCATAAGGCCTGTCCTGACGAACAGTTACAACTGTTTGAGAGAAAAGCTCATGAAGTAGAGCTATAGCGACGTCTCTCTCGTTTCATAAGAATATGTCGCTTAAAAACATCATAGATACGACATTTTGGATGATGCAACTCAGTATTTGCATCTCATTACTTGAAAGACGTGCGTGTGACTTATGAGAAGTGTTTTTCTCTAGGTCCCTTCGTATCGGCGGATACGATTCTGGGTACGGGAGCCGACACAATCCTTAAATGTATATACTTTTCTTCTTTTGGATATGGTCAAGAGTCTCTTCGAACAATGGAGGACTTAGGCTCGCACGGGCGGCCGTCTATGTTGTTCAGTAAGAGAATTCTTGTCATATCCAATTAGTTGAGTATAATTTTTTTTTGAAAATTATGTATGTGTGCGTAGTGGTTTTGAGTTACGGTTGTTGTGACGAGTTCGGGGATAACTCGTAACAATCCTTAGTCTAACATATGGTTAGGATCAGGTGGTCGGGATTGGTTGTGTGCTCCTTCATAAGGTGTATTGTCATATAAGTGGATCAGCACCCATTGACAAAGTCCTTTTAGGCTCTGCCGAGTAAGCGGATAAGACCCCATCGGCAGACCCACAAGAACTCTTGGCCATAGATCATATATCTCGCTAAAGTTTCTTGGAGGGTGATGCAGACTACTGGGCAAACACCCACGAAGTCTACCACCTATCAGGTAGGAACCAAGGTTTTATTTATACCTACAACATATGTTGTTTACCTGTCTATTCCATATAGAAGCTGTCTCTTACCCTCCACCGAAGGGTGCCAATCAGCTATGTATATATCTGACAGGTAAGTTGATTGTATGAAAATGATATTGTTATGTTACAATAAAGTTTCATACATACTTACCTGGCAGATATATACAATTAAAGGCCCACCCAGCCTCCCCGCAGGAGACAGGTGGAAGAGAGAAAATATGATAGAAAACAAAAACGGGGATGGTTCCTAGTCCTGCCACCCAGGGCAGGCCGGTAGATCACCTGACCTACCTGTAGCGAGTGGCGCGAAATTTGAATTTCTGTCGGGGACGACGGAGTCTTAGCTATGTATATATCTGCCAGGTAAGTATGTATGAAACTTTATTGTAACATAACAATATCATTTTTCCTAACTATACAAACCTGAGGTCCTTTACATATAGTCCCTCCTCATGCCACCCCTCACTCTGCGTATTTTGCATGGGCCAAAAGCAAAAGTGATTTGTTTACCTCCCGCGCGACGATCGGACAAGCAGTTAACTACCGTTCTCCCCTTGTTCGAAGCTTACGACCGTTCCAGCTGCCGCTAGCTACTTCCTATTGTTAAAGGACCTCAGGTTTGTATAGTTAGGAAAAATGCAATTTTCGACAAATTGTCATTTTGATTGCATCAATATTCATTATGGATCAAGGTTTCCGCTCATAACCGGGAATTGATCCTTACCCCTTGCGCTCGGTGCCGAGGGCGCGAATGCTCTCGGCCTGAGCCCTTTTTGTGTGAAAGTGAAATCGTAAATGCAGGATTCTTTCATTTTCATATATTATTATTTTTAAACATCTAACTTACCTGGTAGTTATATATACTATAGCTTAAGTCCCTGTGACGTCATGGCAGAAATTTCAACTCGCGGCAATCGCCGATTGGGTAGTCAGGTGTACCACCTGTGCACCCTCTACCCAGGTACCTGGAACCATTCCAACTATTCCTCAGATCTTCTCTGCCGCCGTTTCGGTGAACATCGTGGATTTTCGCTCGCTTTGGCCCGTGTTTTTTCGCAATTGGTTTGGTGAAGTACACTTTGGCTTTGGCTTTCGCTTCTTTTGGGATTTGTTTTTTGGATTTTCTTGGTACTGTTTATGATTTTGTTGGTTCGACCCTTGCTTGTCTTGATCTCTCTTTCACTTTTCCAATATGTCTGACTCTTCAAGTGAGGACCGTGTGTGAGGGGATGTATGACCGTCTTCCTAAGCCGCCTTAGATCCTCACTCCATTTGTGTGAAATGTAGAGGTAAAGTTTGTGAGTTGGATAATAGATGTGATGAATGTGTAGGTTTGGATAATAATGAGTGGATGGAATATGATCGTTATGTACGTAAACTTGAAAGAGACAGGATCAGAAGGAGTAAAAGTAGTATGTCTCGTTCTTCTAGGGATAGTTCTATTCCCCGTGTTAACGAGCCTATTGATCCTTCCCCTGTAGAGGTAATTCCTGACCCCACTCTTGATAAACCTAGTGATCCAACTCTTAAAGATATGTTGGTAGCCATTCAAGCTCTGGGTGAGAAAGTAGAATCTCTTGCAGAGGACAGGGCAAAATTGTGGTCAGATGTGAGAGAATTGAAAAGTGCAAGTGCTAGTGCTAAAATCAGTGCAGTGGAGGGTGCGGCTGCTCGGACCTGTTGTGCTCCTAGTCCTAGACCTCTTCCAAGCTCACCAACCCCTGTGAGAAGGAATGTCGACAGACAAAGGGAGGCGAGAGGCTTTAACTCCCGAGCAGTCGTCCCCTCGAGCGTACCTGTTGATGCTTCCCAGGACGCTCACCCTCGCCATTGGAAAGGCGAGGTAAGTGCATGCTCTTCTTCATTGGACGATGCAGCTCCTAAACGGGGCTGGCGTCTTAAGTCAAGTCCTCTCAAGAGGAAATTTTCCACGACCGAACAGCCTCGTGAGATGACACCTCAGGCTCCAGGTTGCAGTCATTGGAGCAGTCCGGAGCGATTCTCTTCCGACTCCGAAGGGAGTTCTTCTGCCAAGAGTAGTAAGATGTCACACAGGCGGCCATCTACTTTGGTAGGAGACAAAGGGAGGTTTGAGGATGTCAGTTCCCCTACCAAAAGCAGTAAGATGTCGCACAGGCGGCCATCTGCTTCGGTAGGAGGCGGAAAGACGTCGGACGCTGTTGGTCCTTCTGCCGAAAGCAGAAAGATGTCGCACAGGCGGCCATCTGCTTCGGTAGGGGACAAACAGATGTCGGATGCTTATATGCCGTCTGTACATGCTCCTCCTCCTTCGGGTTGGTATTCGTCTCCGGATGGTTCATTGATTGACGCGGAGAGAGAGTTTGATGTTGTTGCTGCTTCTCCTGTCCGGTCTCAGCATGGGGCTCCGGATCTAAATGTAATTCAGGATATGCAGCACAAAATATCTTCCCTCATGAAGGTCTGGCTTCCTGCAAGCAAGAAGAAAGTAGCTTGTCAGCGTCAAAAACATAAACATCACGACGCTGAGCGTCAAGAACATAAACATCGTGACGCCGGATGCCAAAGAGCTGAGCGTCAAGAGGATCATGGCGCCGAGCGTCAAGAACTTGTGCGTCAAGAACATAAACATCATGATGCCGGACGTCAAAGAGCCGATGTCTAGAACATATACGTCATGACGCCAGACGTCTAAGAGCCGAGCGTCAAGAGGACCATGACGCCGAGCGTCGAGAGTGTAAACATTGTAGCTTCGGACGTCAAGAGGTTGGATGTCGTGACATCGGGCGTCAAGAAATCGATATTCATGACGTTGGGAGGCAAGAAGTTGCTACTTCCATTCGAGTACAGTCGGAAGAAAGGGAAGTCGATATCCCCCTTTCTCCTGTGATTCCCTTAGAGGTTGGTTCAGACGAAGAGGATTCGAAGGAACAACATGCTTCATCAGATTTGAAAAGACTTATGAAGGTCTTTAATGAAATTTTCCCAGAGAGTTTTATTCCAGCTGCGCCTCGTTCCCCTCCTTCAGAGTTTACGCTTGGAAAATCTTCTAATAAGACTAACTTTACGAAGATGGTTTTGTCTCAGTCTTCCAAGAGAGCTCTAAAGGTGATGGGTAACTGGATGCAAACGAAGAAAGAACAAGGGAAGACAGTTTTCTCGTTTCCCCCGGCCAAGTTGGCTTCCAGGTTGAGCGTATGGTATGAGACGGGAGAAGCTCTTGGCCTGGGAATTCCTGCTTCGGCACAAGGGGACTTCTCGAGTTTGGTGGATGCATCTCGTCGAACAGCTATGAGCAGAACTAAAGTGTTTTGGTCGACTTCAGAATTAGACCACCTCGTCAAAGGAGTGTTCAGAGCTTTTGAGGTTTTTAACTTTCTAGATTGGACCCTTGGAGCCTCGGGGAAAAAGGTGGAGTCTTTTAAGGGCAATGGCACGGAAGAGCTTGTTCATATCATGTCGTGCATGGACAAGGCGTTGAGAGACGGGGCTAATGAATTGGCAGCACTCTTTGCTGCGGGGGTCCTGAAGAAAAGGGCTCAATTTTGCTCATTTTTGGCTAATGGAATTACACCAGTGTAGAAGTCAGAGCTCCTTTGTGCCCCTCTTTCTTCGCTCCTATTTCCACAAGACTTAGTTAAGGAAGTCTCGTCAGCATTAGCCCAAAAGGCCACTCAAGATTTAGTATCTAAAACAGCAAGAAAGGTACTACCTGCTAGTTTTTCAGCGCGTAAGGCTAAGGAGGAGACTCCAAAACAACAGGTTTCTCAGCCCTTTCGGGGAACTATCTCTGGTAGACGCAGTTTCAGACCGTCGGGAAAGAGGTCTCAAAGAAAGGCTCAAGGCAAGGACGAAGCAAGGTTTGACAAAGTTCGTCTCCAGACAGCAGGAGAAGCCAGACTTTCCAACTTCTGGCAGGCTTGGGAGAAAAGAGGAGTGGAGCTTTGGTCCATTCAGCTGCTCAAGGAGAGGTACAAAATCCTGTTTCTAGAGAAACCTCCTTTAGCAATGTCACCGATAGATCTCTCGGCCAGGTACAGAGAGGAATCAAAAGTTCAAGCGATTCAACAGCAAATGTCGCTCTTGTTGGAAAAGGAGGCAGTAGAGAAGGTGCGGGATTTAGAGTCACCAGGCTTCTACAATCGTTTATTCCTGGTGCCCAAGAACTCGGGAGGATGGAGACCAGTGCTGGACGTGAGTGCACTCAACGTCTTCGTACAGAAGACAAAATTTATGATGGAAACTACAAAATCAGTTCTGGCAGCAGTCAGAAAGGAGGACTGGATGGTCTCACTACATCTACAAGATGCGTATTTCCACATTCCCATCCACCTGAGCTCCAAAAAATACCGGAGGTTCGTATTGTATACAAAGAGGAAGTATTCCAGTTTCGAGCTCTTTGTTTCGGACTAAGCACCGCGCCTCAAATTTTCACAAAATTGATGTCTAATGTCGCAGGAATGCTGCAAGCGAGAGCGGTCAGAATCTCTGTATCTGGACGACTGGCTCCTCAGAGCTTCTTCCTACAGTCGCTGCCTGGAGGATCTTCAGAAGACAGTAATGCTGTCAGAGGAATTGGGACTTCTAATAAACAAAGAAAAATTTCAACTGATCCCTTCTCAAGAAATCCTTTATTTGGGCATGAGGATTCAGAGTCTGGATTTTCGGGCTTTTCCGTCTGCCTCAAGGACAGATCAAGCCCTGCAAAAGATTCAGGTCTTCCTAAGCAAACAGAAGTGCTCTGCGAGGGAATGGATGAGTCCTCTGGGGACCCTTTCCTCTTTGGAGCAATTTGTTTCCTTGGGAAGACTAAATCTTCGCCCCCTGCAATTTCACCTAAATCTTCATTGGAACAAAGGAAAGGATCTGAAGACAATGTCGATTCCTATTTCGGAAACAATGAAGCAATGTCTTCGTTGGTGGAACGACCCCGTCAAACTTCAGGAGGGTTTGTCCCTAGAACAAAAGAACCCAAACCTAGTGTTGTTTTCCGACGCCTCGAACTCGGGGTGGGGAGCAACTCTGGGGAAGTTGGAGTTTTCGGGGTACTGGACAAAAGAACAAATGAAGCTCCATATAAACCAGAAGGAACTGTTGGTAGTCTTTTTGGCCCTCAAGGAGTGCGGAGAAGTGGTTCAGAACAAAGTAGTGCAGGTCAACTCCGACAACACCACGGCGTTGGCCTACATCGTCAAACAAGGCGGAACCCAACTCGAGGTCTCTTTACGAGACGTCGAGAGAGAACTCCTTCAGTGGGCAAGGTAAACAATGTGAGCCTAGTCACTTGGTTCATCCAAGGGGAGAAGAATGTGTTGGCAGACAGCCTAAGCAGAAAGGGTCAAGTATTGTCCACGGAATGGATTCTTCATCGAGAGGTCTGGAAGAACCTGTGGCGGACGTGGGGGTGACCTTGCATAGATCTGTTTGCCACAGCGAAGACGAAGAGGCTGGAGATGTACTGCTCTCCTGTACCAGATTCAGAGTCTCTTTATATAGATGCTTTTCTCCTAGATTGGTCGCACCTCGACGTGTACGCTTTTCCACCTTTCATAATAGTAAACAAGGTTTTCATACATTCAACTTCCCTGTCAGATATATACTTAGCTATAGACTCCGTCGTCCCCGACAGAAATTCAAATTTCGCGGCACACACTACAGGTAGGTCAGGTGATCCCGCCGTCTGCCGCTGGGTGGCAGGAATAGGAACTATTACCGTTTTAAGCCAGATTTTCTCTGTCGCGGATACTAGTAACATCGTTTGCTAGTTCCTCCTGACTTGATTTTCGAATTTCATTACGCGTTGATCTTTTGGACTGCTATTTGGTGACGTATTGGATCTTTGGTTTGGCATACGCTATTGTGGACTGTTTTTGGATTTTGGATTTGGAATTTCTCATAATGTCTGACGTTTCGATTTCGTTCAGAGTGTGTGTGAATGAGAATTGTTTTGTGAGACTACCGAAAGCTTCGGTGGATCCTCACACCACTTGTAAAAATTGTAGAGGGAATGTATGCTTGCAATTGAATACATGTGATGAGTGCAAGGATTTGAATGAGGAGGAATGGAAGTTGCTTGATTCCTACTTAAGAAAGTTGGAGAGAGAGGGGCTAGAAAAGCCTCTTCCAAAAGTGTAAGTAGGTCGGTCTCTTAACGAGCCAGTTAGCGGACTATTGCCTATTGCTAACCCAAAATTGCCTTTCCTCCCATACAGCTTTACCTTCCCGATTATCTGACTCGGCAAGCTCAACATCTGAAATTGCGAGTCTGAAAGCTTCGCTTAAGCATATGGAACAAAAAATTAAGGAATTGGAAGGTAAGTGCAGTGAAAGTGTTTCCAGTGAAGGGGAGGGTGCGTCTGATCGGCTCTGTCTCGCTTCCAGGCCTAGACCTCTTTCAAGCTCCCAAGCCCAGTGGAGAAGAAATGTCGAAAGCCGCAGGGAGGTTTCAGAGAATCCCCCACCGGTCAGGCGTCCCCTCGGCAGATCCCGTAGTTACGTCCCGGCTGCTAAGGATAGTCGTTGGAAAGACGTCCTTAAACAGTGTTTTTCTTCGTCTGATTCCTCATCTAAAAAAGGATGGAGTTCAGATAGAATATTGTCGAGACCGTTCGACGAGATCTTGGAAGTCTCCGTCATTTTATTCAAGCCCTGAAGAATTTCCGGAAAGAATAATCCTCCGGAAAAGAGAAGGAAGGAGGTGTATTCAGAAGCTCCTTCTCTGCATCGGAAATTGGAAAGAAGGACGTAGCTACGAAGATTTTGGAGGATGTGCAAAAAACAGATATCTTCGCCCAGTAGGAGTTCTTAAGAAATCGGATCCTCCTAGAAGGAAGGATAGATTTCTTCCGATCAAAAGATCCCAGTCCTTTAGAACTCTCTGAGAGTTTCTCGGACGAGGCGCCTGCCAGGAGCCTGGCGCCAGCCAGGACGTCGGGCTACTGTCAAGCACAAACAAAAGCCGTCAAGGCGAGAAGATATATATGGTATATACCTGAATCTCCTACTAGAAGGAAAGCGCCTGAGGCGTCCGAATCGAGGCGTAAATTTGAAAAACTTAAACCTCCCGAAATCGGACGAACCGAACTCCTGAAATGAGGCGCAAAGCGCCTGGAGCGCCTGAAGTGAGGCACAAAGTGACTGAAGATCCTGAAACTCTTGTAGCGAGGCGAAAAGCGCCTGGAGCGCCTGAAATGAGGCGCAAGGCGCCTGAAAAGCCTGAAGCGGCTGAAAGGAAACATATAACTCCTGGAGAGCCTAGAGCGTCTGAAAGGAGACGTAGAGCGCCTGGAGAGCCTGAGGCGCCTGAAATGAGGCGCAAAGCGCCTGGAGAGCCTGAAGCGCCTGAAAGGAAGAAGCAAAGAAAGCGCCTAGAGAGCCTGAGGCGCCTGCAACGAGGCGCGAACGCGCCTCGAAGAGCCTGAAGCGCCCAAATGGAGGCGCAAGGCGCCCTGGAAAAGCCTGAGGCTCCTGAAACAAGACGCAAAGCGCCTAGAGCACCTGAAATAAGAAACAAAGCGCCTGGAGCACCTGAGGCGCCTGAAGCCAGGCATAAGGCGCCTGAAGAGCCTAAGCATGTTTCCAAATATCGAGCGCCTGACATCCATCATGTGACAGGCAGGCGCAAGGATTATATCAATCCAGGATACAATTCGGGACAAGTTATTGGGAGGGTTTATTTGAAGCGGACTTGGAGGCTCCTCTTTGGGAGTTTTTCTCAAGATCAATTTTCCCCCTGACAAGGTCCTCTAGGTGTTGCAACAGGCGATCGTAGGCCCCTCTCGGGAAGGAATTGATCATGGAAAAAAAAATGGAAAAACATTTGATTTGGGGGACTTCTCCTGGTAAGGACGAAAGGTGTCGCACAGGCGACCGTCGCCCTTGTCAGGAAGGCCTTAGTGTAAAAGAACAACATCGGCCTTCTCCTGGCAGGGACTCAAGGTGCCGCACAGGCGGCCGTAGCCTTGTCAGGTGCAGTCGGTGTTGCTACAGCCCTTTTACATTCCCGGAGAGGAGGTCCCTCCGGTCACACACACTCTTCTCCGAATAGAACTCAACCAGAATTGGAAGATGTCCTCGGACCTCTGAAGAAAACAAGGGGCAGGTCTTACAGATTATAAGACATTAACAGCCCTCTTGTTAAAAGAATTTGTTTGGTGAGTCTCTGAGTCCTCACTGCCCTCCTTCTTCCTCGGTCTTTATTTTCGAGTACGAAGGCTGCGAAGTCTTCCTCTTTCTTGAAGATGCAACCGACCATATCAATGAATTAAGAGGGCTTTGGGGGGGGGGGGGGGGGGTTTTGCAGTCGGTCGGAAATTGGCTTAAAACTAAGGAGGAGGCGGGAAAGGCTGTGTTTACCTGTCCCCCTTCCAGGCTATCAGGAAGGAGAGGGATTTGGTATAGCAACAGGAGAATCTACTGGGGACTTTCTCTTCCCTCATCTGCTGAAGCGGACCTTCTCAACCTTGGTGGATTCGGCAATGGAGACAATGCACTTCCATCGGCCAAAACAAGCGTGGACAATGTCAGAAATGGACCATCTCCTCAAGGGAATATTCCATGTCTTGGAAGTTTTTAACTTCCTAGAATTGGTCCCTTGGGGCTTTGGCCAAAAAGACGCAAGACCCTCAGTTTTTTGGAACCAGAAGTCTTGCATAGTGTTTTTGGCATGTTATGGAGGACAAGGCAGTGCAGGACGGATCGGCTGAAATGGCATCCTTGTTCGGGACAGGTAGTATTAGAAGAAGGGTCTGTCTTTGGTTCATTTCTTACCAAAGCAGTCTCGCCAGTACGAGGCTTCTCTTTTATACGCCCCTCTGTCCTAAACAGCTGTTTCTTCTCAGTTGGTAAAGGACATTTCCCATACGCTTACTGAGAAGGCAACACAGGATTTGCTGGTACACTCCTGCTAAGAAGCCTGACCAGCTGCTTCTGTCTCGAAGAGGGAGCCAAGACCTGCCCAACAGGCCCTTTCGAAGTAGAACTTTTAGCCGAGCCCCAAGGAAGAAGAGGAGGAAGAGAAAAAAGAGGAAGATCTTCCATCATGAGTTTCCGAGGAAGAACGCTAAATGAGGTTCCAGTCCTCCAAACACCAGTAGGGGCCAGACTTCTGGGATTCTCAGAAGCATGGACTCTTCATGAATAGCGATTCTTGGTCCCTCCCGCAAGTTCTAAGGAAAGGATACCTCATCCCCTTCAAGAAAAACAGACCTCTCCATTGACGACGACACCAGAGGGAGCTGTCAGCGAGATACAAAGACCCTGTAAAGAGAGAGACCCTTCTTGGGTTGGTGCAGCAAATGTTGGAGAAGGAGGCCATCTGAGATAGTAACATGGAGCCGCGACTCCCGAGGTTTTTTACAATCGCCTATTTTTGGTGCCGAAAGAAAGCCTCGGGGGGGTGAAGGCCGGTCCTGGACGTGAGTGCATTGAATCGCTTCGTGGAGAAGACAAAGTTCTCTATGGAGACATCCAACTCGGTTCTCCTCTTCTCTCCGTCCAGGATATTGGATGGTCTCCCTCGACCTACAAGATGCGTACTTTCACGTCCCCCTGCATCATTCGTCGAAGAATATCTTCAGTTTCATGGTACAGGAAGGATTTATCAGTTCAGGGCTTTGTGTTTCGGCCTCTCGACGGCTCCTCAGGTGTTTACGGCGTTGATGGGGAACATAGCAAGATGGCGGCATCTGAAGGGGGTGAGGATATCTCTTTACTTAGACGACCTGGCTTATAAGAGCGCAGACAAAAAACAAAAGTGCTTGGAGGACTTAGAGATAACTCTTCAATTGACCAGATCTCTCGGATTGCTCGTAAACCTCGAGAAGTCTCACACAGTCCCCAGTCAGAACTATCGTCTATCTGGGGATTCGGATGGATTCTCGGGGTTTTCGAGCGTATCCATCCCTCCCCAGGAAAGAATTTCGAAAAAGGGTTGGAAAAATCTTGGTCTTCTAGAGAAGGAACGAAGCTCAGCGAGGGAATGGCTCAGTCTTCTGGGCACCCTTTCCTCGCTGGAGCAGTTCATCTCTCTAGGGAGGCTGAATATGAGGACCCTTGCAGTTCCATCTAAGAGGAGTTGGAACAGAAGAAAGGGAGAATCTTTTGGATACCTTTCCCATAGGAGAGAGTATCAAAAAACCACTTACGATGGTGGTTAGAACCACTGAGAAGAAACGAAGGAGTGTCCTTGTCCCTTCAGAAACCCCACTCACCTAGTGTTGTTCTCAGACGCTTCGGACACGGGGTGGGGAGCAACACTAGGGACGAAGGAAGTGTCAGGCAGTTGGACGAGAACAGAGGGCCTGGCACATAAATGCAAAGGAACTCTTAGCAGTACAACTTGGCAACTGCAATTTTTCGAGAACGAGGTCAGAAGGCGTGGTGGTCCAAGTCAACTCGGACAACACCACGGCTCTGGCTTATTATATAAAAAAACAATGGGGGACACAATCCTTTCTCCCTTTACCAACTAGCAAGGGATCTGTTTGATATGGACAGAAGAAGAGGGATACGACTCCTGACGAGGTTCGTTCAAGGAGGAAAGAAAATAACATAAGAGCAGACCAGATTGAGCAGGAAAAAACCAGGTCCTTCCAACAGAGTGGACCCTTCATTCGCAAGTCTGCCAGCAACTATGGTCTCTTTGGGGAAGCCTCAAGTAGACCTATTTGCAACATTCCTATCCAGAAGGATGGAGAACTTTTGTTTCGTTAGTTGGGGGACGATCCCAGAGCCCTATCCCATAGATGCCATGCTCATGGATTGGAAGGGCATAGGCGCTTATGTGTTTTCCCCCATTCAAGATGCTGGGGGAAGTAATGAGAAAGTTCGTGTCCTCGGAAGGAATGAGGATGAACATTGATCGCTCCTTATTGGCCTGCAAGAGAATGGTTCACAGAGGTACAGGAATGGATAGTGGACTTCCCCTGATCTCTTCTCGAAAGGACAGATCTTGCTCAAACAACCCCACTTTCGAGAGGTATCACAGAATATCCACGCTCTCGCTCTGACTCTGCCTTGTTTCGACTATCGAAAGATTGGTCAGAGCGAGATGGCTTTTCTTTTCTCGCAAGGCGGCAAAAGCAATTGCTGGAGCAAGAAGGTCCTCAACCATGCGGATATACCAATCGAAGTGGGAAGTTTTTGTCCGTAGATGGTGTAAGGCGAAGAAGCTGTCCTCCTCCGATACCTCTGTGACCGAAATCGCTGATTTTCTTTTTGGGTTTTTACGAGAAGAATCTCATCTGCAGTGTCAACCATTAAATTGGTTATAGGAGCATGTTTATCAGCTGTGTTTCAGGAATAGGGGCCTGAACATAGAGAATGACAAAGATCTGCATGACTTAATTAGATCCATTTGAAACTACAAAATTAAGAACTTCTCTCACCCCTAGATGGAATCTGGATGTGGTTCTCAAATATCTTATGTCGGAGAGATTCGAACCTCCCGATAAAGCTAACTTTCCGGGACTTAACTAGAAAATGTATTTTCTTAATAGCTCTCGCCACTGCCGCAAAAGAGTGAGTGAGCTGCAAGCGCTTGACTCGAGAGTGGGGTTTTTAAGTAGGATTTGGCTGTATTGTCCTTTAAGCCTTTATTTTTTTAGCTAAAAAATGAAAACCCCTCGAGACCCTTGGCCTAGGACTTTCGAAGTAAACCGGGCTTTCTCAATTAGTTGGGAATGGAAATGGTAAGAAAAATTATGCCCTGTGAGAACTTTGGAAAGTTTTACCTGCAGAAGAAGAAGCAGTTGCAGGGTTGCAATCAAAGTTTATGGTGTGCGGTTAAAGACCCTAAAAGAGCTATGTTCAAAAAATGCCTTAGCATTTTTGTTAGGAACATTATAACTGAAGCCCACATGAGTTGTGATAGTGAGGCATATAAGACCTTAAGGGTAAAAGCACACGAAGTACGTGCAGTCGCTACATCATTGTCGTTCAACAAGAACATGTCATGAAGAACATCTTAGCGGCCACGTATTGGAGATGTAACTCAGTGTTCGCCTCACATTACTTGAAAGATGTGAGGGTGACATATGAGAGATGCTTCTCTCTAGGACCTTATGTATCAGCGGATACAGTGCTGGGGAAAGGAGAGAAGACTGATCCTTAATATTAATTTTTGTCCTTATATTTTATATAGTGTGATTTTAGAATTATTTGGTGTTGAGTTTTTAGGTTGTTTGAAAGGAAGGTGTTTGGGGATAACGCCTTTCAATCATATTTACTAATCCACGGTTAGGATCGGTGATCGGGATCAGTATTTTACTCCTTTATATGCCTAGAGGCATAGGTATATTGTCATGTAAGTGAATAAGACTCCAGTGACAATTGCCATTAGGTTCTGTTGAGTAAGTGGATAAGACCCCATTGACAGTCCTTTCAAGAGTTCCCAGCCATAGGGCACACCCTCGCTGAAGCTTTTGAGGCGAAGCAGACTTCTAAGCACAAGCTATGAAATCTTCCGCCTAAACAGGTAGGAACTAGGGTATTGTTAATTAACTTGTATTACCTACAACATATGTTGTTTACCTATCAGGTCAGTAATTAGCTGTCTCTTGCCCTCCGCCAAGGGTGCCAATCAGCTAAGTATATATCTGACAGGGAAGTTGAATGTATGAAAATGATATTGTTGTACAATAAAGTTTCATACATACTTACCTGGCAGATATATACGATTGTATGGCCCACCCAACCTCCCCTCAGGAGACAGGTGGAAGAGAAAATCTGGCTTAAAACGGTAATAGTTCCTATTCCTGCCAGCCAGCGGCAGGCGGCGGGATCACCTGACCTACCTGTAGTGTGTGCCGCGAAATTTGAATTTCTGTCGGGGACGACGGAGTCTATAGCTAAGTATATATCTGCCAGGTAATTATGTATGAAACTTTATTGTACAATAACAATATCATTATTCGGAAGTTTCATACAATCAACTTACCTGTCAGATATATACTTAGCTAAGACTCCGTCGTCCCCGACAGAAATTCAAATTTCGCACCACTCGCTACAGGTAGGTCAGGTGATCTACCGGCCTGCCCTGGGTGGCAGGACTAGGAACCATTCCTGTTTTCTATCATATTTTCTCTGTCGCTGGTGGTATCAACATTGTTGTTACTACCTCCTGACCTGAAATCTTATTTCAAAGCAATTGATCTTCTTTTCATCTGACTTTTTGGTGACGTTACCTGGATCGTTGTTTTGGCATTCGCTACTGTGGACTGGGTTTGGACTTGCTTTTTGATTTTTATACATTTAACTTCCCTGTCAGATATATACTTAGCTATAGACTCCGTCGTCCCCGATAGAAATTCGAATTTCGCGGCACACTCTACAGGTAGGTCAGGTGATCTACCGCCCCGCCGCTGGGTGGTGGGAATAGGAAACCATTCCCGTTTTCTAAGTCCAGATTTTCTCTATCGGCCGGGACATCAACATTGTTGTTGTTCCTCCTGATTTGATTGTTTTCGTGTTTTTCATCGCTATTGATCTTCTAAGCCGGTCTTTTTGGTGACGTATTGGATCTTTGGTTGGGCATACTCTTTCGTGGACTGTTATTTGGACTTGATTTTGGATTTTTCTCATACTGTCGGACTCTAGCTTTTCGGTTAGAAGACAGTGTGTGAATGAGGGATGTATGGTTAGGCTACCGAAAGCTTCGGTAGACCCTCACACCAGTTTGTAAGGGGTGTAGACAAAATGAATGCTCTGTATCTAACGCCTGTAATGAATGTGTAGGTTTGAATGAGGAAGTTGAAGAAAGTTGAAGAATTGAATTCCTATTTAAGAAAATTGGAAATGGATAGGGTTAGGAAGGCTTCCCTCCAGAAGCGTAGTAGGTCTTCATTCTAGCGAGCCAAATTAATATAACACCTAACCCTAAACCCTGTATTTACTTCCTCTGCTACTACTAAGACTGCAAACCCAGCAACGGAAATTGCAGATCTTAAGGCTACACTTGAAAGGATGGAACGTCAGATGCAAACTTTAAAAGGTAAGCGCAGTGATAGTGACGTAGTGTACCCAGTGCAGTGGAGGGTGTGTCTGATCGGCTTCATCTCACTCCCAGGCCTAGACCGCTTCCAAGCTCACAGGCCCAGCCCAGGAGAAGGAATGTCAAAAGCCTTACGGAGGTTATGGAGAATCCCCAACGATCAGGCGTCCCCTCGGCAGATTCTGTGACGACCCAAACTGCCAAGGATTGCTATAGGAAAAGCATCCTAAAAAAGTGTTTTTCTTCTTCGAATTCTTCACCACAAAGAAAGGGCTGGAGTTCTGATGAACTTTCACGCCCCTTAAAAAGAAGTTGGAAAGCTCCAACGTTGGATTCAAATCCGGAGTTTTTCCCTGAAGGATCGCCTTGCGAAAGGAAAAAAGCCAGGTATATTCCAACTCTCAACTCGAGTCTCCTTCCTCCTCTAGACCTCCTTCACCTACATCGGAAAAAGGAAGAAGAAGATAAAACTGCTGCTGGCAAAAATTCTATACTACAAAATACAAGGAGCAGATCTCCTCTTTAGTAGGAGTTCTTACGAAGGAGACTCCCAGAAGAAAGGCTCCCACTCTTTCCTTCCGATAAAAAAAAAAAAGATCTAACAGGAAGTAAAAGACGTCTCTGGCACAAAAATCGCTTATGCTACTCCTCGGTACAGGAAGTAGAAAGAATGCGCCAAAAGCGCCAGAAAAGCCATCCTGGCGCAATGCGCCAAAAGCGCCAGCCTGGCGCAATGCGCCAGATGTGCCAGAAGAGCCAGATGCGCCAGAAGAGCCAGAAGAGCCAGAAGCACCAGCCTGGCGCAATGCGCCAGAAGCGCCAACCTGGCGCAATGCGCCAGAAGCGCCAGCCAGGCGCCAGAATTTACTATCTTCTTCCAAACGACATTGGAACCAAGAGGATTCTTCTAGCTTTTAGGGGGATCAGCCTTTACCTGGCAGGGGCTCTAGACGTCGCACAGGCAGCCGTAGCCCTGTCAGGATAGAGCCTTTTCCGTTGAGAGCGATACGAGAGGACATCCTTCTTCTGACAAAGGAGAGAAAGACGTCGCACAGGCGGCCATCGCTCTTGCCAGGAGAAGTAGAGAGTCTTGTTGCAGGATCAGCCTATCTCTCATAAGGACACAAGTTGTCGCACAGGCGCCGTCGTTCTTGCAAGAGTGGGGTAGATGTTGCGAGGGACTCATCTCCTATCGAGAAGAAACTATCCTCTTCGGAGATTGAACTTGATTTGGAAGATGTGTCGGATTCGGAAGATCGTACGGCTGCAGGC
>NC_087203.1:48599031-48621309 GCF_015104395.2 Macrobrachium nipponense | reverse complement strand
ACATACTTACCTGACAGATATATACTTAGCTATAGACTCCGTCGTCTCCGACAGAATTTCAAATTTCGCGGCACACGCTACCGGTAGGTCAGGTGATCTACCGCCCTGCCCTGGGTGGCAGGACTAGGAAACCATTCCGTTTTCTAATCAGAATTCTTCTCTTCCACTGTCTCCTGCGGGGAGGCTGGGTGGGCCATTAATCGTATATTATCTGTCAGGTAAGTATGTATAAAACTTTATTGTAACATGACAATATCATTTTTATACATTCAACTTCCCTGCCAGATATATACTTAGCTGATTAGCACCCATTGGTGGAGGGTAAGAGACAGCTAACTACTGAAATAGACAGGTAAACAACATATGTTGTAGGTATTAATAAACCTTGGTTCCTACCTTATTAGGCTGAAGTTTCGCGGCTACTGCCTTGGAGTCTGCTTAGCCTCAAGAGCCTCAGCGAGATATTGATCTATGGCTAAGAGTTCTTGTGGGTCTGCCAATGGGGTCTTATCCACTTACTCGGCAGAGCCTAAAGGCCTTTGTCATTGGGTGCTATTCCACTAACATGACAATACACCTTGTTCAAGGAGCACAAAACCGATCCCGATCACCTGATCTAACATCCATGTTAGTTCTAAGATTGTAAGGAGTTATCCCCGAACTCCTTCACACAACCAAAAAACTCGAAACATAAATACACTTTCATTACAAAATATCCAAAAAAAAAATTTTGTACTCCCCTACTAGCCATACATACCCTTGATCCCCTACCAGCAATGACACTATGCTCCCGTGCAACATTAGTGAGCTTGCTAATAGAAAACCAAGCACATATCTGACAAGAGGGTTTATGTACGATAACACAAAATTAAGGATCAGTCTTTGCTCCAAGACCCAGCACTGTATCCTTGCTGATACAAAAGGACCTAGCGAGAAGCACTTCTCATAGGTCACTCTCACATCCTTCAGATAATGAGATGCAAACACTGAATTGCACCTCCAATATGTAGTCTCAATGATATTTTTTAGAGATATTTCTTTTGGAACGCCAAAGACGTTGCTACTGCCCTCACTTCATGGGTCTTGACTTTTAGAAGACCGAAGGATTCTCCGAGCAGTTCTTGTGAGCGTCCGTAATAACGCTTCTCACAAAGAAAGCCAATGCGTTCTTGGACATGAGTCTTTTGGGGTTCTTCACCGCACACCAAAGACCTTGTTGACAAGCTCCCATCTGTCTCTTCCTCTCTAAATAATATTTAAGAGCTCTCACTGGACAGAGAGACCTCTCTATCTCTCTGCCTACTAGGTTAGATAGGCCTTTTACCTCAAAATTCTGGGCCACGGTTTTGACGGGTTTTTTTTTTTATTTTCGTTCTTGCCAGAAACATTGTCTGGAAAGAACAGATGGCAGCATCTCCTTTGAACCCCACCGTGGAATCCAGAGCGTGCAATTCGCTCGTCCTCTAGCTGTAGCGAGAGCCACCAGGAACAAGCATTTCCTAGTGACGTCGCGGAAGGAAGCCAGATGTAAAGGCTCGAATTTATCGATGAAAGGAATTTCAGGACCACGTCTAGATTCCAACTAGGTGTTCTAGGAGTAGCTGCCTTTGAAGTCTCAAAAGATCTAATTAGATCGTGTAGATCTTTGTTGCTTGCAATGTCTAGGCCTCGATTCCGAAATACTGAAGACAGCATGCTTCTGTATCCCTTTATTGTTGAGACAGATAGGTGTGATTCCTCTCTCAGAAAGAGGAGGAAATCGGCAATATTCACTATAGAGGTACTGGAGGAGGACAGCTTCTGACCCTTACACCACCTCTAAGACTTCCACTTTGATTGGTATACTCTTCTCGTCGAAGCTCTGCGGGCTCTAGCGATAGAGCCCGCAGCCTTGCGAGAAAAGCCCCTCGCTCTGACAAGTCTTTCGATAGTCGAAAGGCAGTCAGAGCAAGACCTGGGAGGTTGTGATGAAACCTCTCGAAGTGGGGTTGTCTGAGTAGATCTGGTCTGTGTTTGGAAGCGATCTGGGGAAGTCCACTATCCACTCCAGTACCTCCGTGAACCATTCCTGGGCTGGCCAAATGGGGCTATTAGCGTCAACTTCGTGCTCTTCGAAGCTACGAACTTCCTGAGCACTTCCCCCAGGATCTTGAACGGGGGAAAGGCGTATGCGTCCACACCCGACCAATCCAGGAGAAACGCGTCTATTGCGAAGGCTCGCGGATATTCCACTCAGAGAGCAAAATATCTCTATTCTTTTGGAGAGGAACGTCGCAAACAGGTCTATGTGAGGTCTCCCCCACAGGGACCAAAGACTTCGACACACTTCTTCGTGTAGAGTCCATTCTGTGGGAAGGACCTGATTCCTCCTGCTCAGTCTGTCCGCTCTCACATTCTTGATCCCTTGAACAAACCTTGTGAGGAGAGTTATGCCTCTTCTTCCGTCCAGGTTAACAGGTGTCTTGTTAACTGATAGAGGGAGAAAGAGTGCGTGCCTCCTTGCTTGCGTATGTAAGCCAGAGCCGTGGTGTTGTCCGAGTTTATCTGTATCACCTCTGACCATCTCTTCGAAGAACTTTAAGGCTAGGTGTATGGCCACTAGTTCCTTGCAATTGATGTGCCAGGACACCTGTTCTTTGTCCAGGTACCTGACACCTCATTGCTCCTAGCGTCGCTCCCCATCCCGACTCCGAAGCGTCGGTATATAACACTTGGTCTGGGTTCTGCAGGGCAAGCGATACGCTCCCTCGTTCTTTTGAAGAGGAGGGATCCACCACTTCAAATGATCTCTTACCTCTTGTGGAAGTTGGAAGATGTCCGAGAGTTGTCCCGTCTTCCAACTCCACACCTCTTTGAGGAAAAACTGAAGAGGGCGAAGGTGAAGTCTCCCCAGAGAAGAACTTTTCTAGTGAGGACAGGGTCCCTAAAAGGCTCAGGTAATCCCTCGCTGAGCTGGTCTTTCTCTCTAAGAAGCTCGAGATTCTCGACAAACCTCGAGTGATTCTTTCTCGCGAAGGATACTCGAAAAACCCCCGAGAATCCATCTGAATCCCCAGATAGACCAAGTTCTGGCTGGGGATCAGCTGTGACTTCTCGAGGTTGAAGAGCAATCCTAGCGAATCTATCATGTTCCTTGTTACTGATAAGTCCTCCAAGCACTGAATCTCCGACTTGGCCTGATCAGCCAGTCGTCCAAGTAGAGGGAGATGTTTATTCCCTCTAGGTGAAGCCATCTTGCCACATTCGCCATCAGGTTGGTGAATACTTGCGGAGCTGTAGACAGACCGAAGCACAGAGCCCTGAACTGAAAGATCTTGTCTCCTATTACAAAACGAAGATATTTCTTTGACAAATGGTGAATGGGAACGTGGAAATATGCGTCTTGCAAGTCCAGAGAGACCATCCAAATCTCCTGGACGAAGAGCCGACATTACTGAGGCGGACGTTTCCATGCGAAACTTCTTTTTCTGAACAAAGCGATTCAGAGCGCTTACGTCCAGAACTGGTCTCCACCCCCGATGCCTTTGGTACTAGAAAAGGCGATTGTAAAATCCGGGGAGTGTGGATCCTGCACAAGTTCGATGGCCTCTTTTTTCCCACATTTGTTCCACCATTTGAAGGAGAGTCTTTCTCATTACCGGGTCTCTGTACCTCGCTGACAGTTCCCGAGGCGTCGATGTTAGGGGAGGGCTGTTGTCGAAGGGGATTACATATCCCTTCTTTAGGACCGACACTGACCAAGGGTCGGCTCCCCTTTTTGCCCATACTCCTGCAAAGTTCAGGAGTCTGGCGCCCACTGGTGCTTGAAGGAGCAACAAGTCACTTGGATTTCTTGAAGGGCCTAAAGGAAGACCTTCCTCTCTTATCAGAGCTCTTCTTTCTGGCAGGGGGACGAGCCGCTGTACCTCACGAAAGGGCTGCTGAGGAGGACGAGAGTCCTTCTTAATCGCCGACACTACAGGGCGTCCTTTGTTGGACGTTTGTGTTAGTAGGTCTTGTGTCGCCTTCTCAGTTAGCGAGCGAGATATATCCTTCACTAACTGAGAAAGGAAACAGATGATCGATAGAGGGGCGAACAATAAAGCAGTCCTCTGGCTCGAGAAACCCCTTTCGATAATAGGGATCCATATACTGATCTCTTTTTCAGGAGACCAGCACCAAAAAGGGAAGCCACTTCACCCGAACCGTCCTGTACTGCCTTGTCCATGCAAGACAGGACGCTATGGAGAATCTCTGGGTTTTAAGAACTCCGGATCCTTAGATTTGTTGGCCAGAACTCCGAGTGACCAATCCAGAAAGTTGAACACCTCTAAAGTGACAAAAAGTCCCTTTAGAAAGTGGTTCAACTCTGAAGTGCTCCACGTCGCTCTGACCGATCCTAAGGAGTGACGTCTAGAGGCCTCCACTAAATTGGAAAAGTCCGCATCTGCAGAGGCAGGTAGAGAAAGACCCATAGTCTCTCCTGTCCCATACAAATACCTCTCTTTCCATGTTAGGGTTTGGAAGGAGGCATGCAGAATACCGTCTTTCCTAACTCCTTTTTCTTGTCCATCCAAGAATCTAAAGAATGGAGTGCCTTCTTCATCGATATAGCAGGCTTCATTTTCAAAAAGGCCGAAGATTTTGCCGTAGCCGAGCTCGAAAAGAGAGAACGAGGAGAAGGAGGAGCCGCCGGACTAAGAGAATCTCCAAATTCTTGAAGCAATAATGAGGCTAAGACTTTATAAGTCGATAGTCCCTCATTAGCAGGAGGTTCGTCAACAGACAACTCGTCTAACCCTCGATCAGACGAAGGAGAAAGTTCACGTTTGGAGGGAGAGTCCTTCCAAGACCTCCTATGCTCTTGAAGGAGAGGAGCTCCTATTTGGAGAAGAGTCATAAACTCCAGGAACGAGTCTCCGACTCCTGCTCCTGGCTCTTGACTCTTGCCTCCTGACTCCTGCCTCCTGGCTCCTGACTCCTGCCTCCTGACTCCGGACTCCTGCCTCCTGACTCCGGACTCCGGACTCCTGGCTCCTGCCTCCTGACTCCTGCCTCTTGGCTCCTGGCTCCTGCCTCTTGACTCCTGACTCCTGCCTCTTGCCTCCTGGTCTTGCCTCCTGGCTCCTGCCTCCTGCCTGGATGCTCCACACTCCTGGCTCTGGGCTCCTGCCTCCTGGTTGACTCCTCACTCCTGGCTCTTGGCTCCTGCTCCTGGGTGACTCCTCATCCTGGCCGGTGCCAGACGTCTGATCGTTCATCCAGGTTCGTACAGGAAACCTCACCTCGAGTAGGAGTATCGATCCTGGCGGCAGATACCTCCATACGTCTGGAGGATCTTTTGATCGGAAGGAAAGTCTTTCCTTCTAGGAGGCTCCTTTGACAGAACTCCTACTAAAGACGAAATCTTGCTCTTGCATCGCCATCATGAATCTCTTCGTAGCCTCCTCTTTATCCTCTTCGGGAGGAGGGGAAGGAGGAGGGGAGGAGTCCATAGCCTCCACCTCCTGCCTCCTTCTCACTCTGGTTGAAAGAATGGCTCTTCTTGCCTTCTTCACTCCCGAGGGAGACTCCTCAGGAAGTTTTCTGGGCTCGAATCAATAGTCGGAGCCTTCCAACTCCTCTTGAGTGGCCGAGATCGATCTGAATCTCTCCAATCACGTCTCGGAGATGAAGATCCCGACGACGAAAAACACTCACGCAGGACGCTTTTACAATAGCGATCCTTGGCAGTCTGGGGTGTCACAGAAACCGCCGAAGGGACACCTGATCGGTGGGGATTCTCCACAATAACCTTTCGGTTTGCGACATTCCTTCTCCTCTGGGCATGTGAGCTTGGAAGAGGTCTAGACCTAGGAGCGTTGCTGAGCCGACCAGATGCCCCCTCACTACACTGGGGACACTCATATCACTGTCTACTGAATAATCACTAGCCTTACCTTGTTATGGCAGCATTTGTTTTCCATCAACTTGAAGGCTGCTTTTAGATCCGCCAGTTTTTTTTGCTGGATCTACAGGTTCTGCAATAGAGAAGGGGCTGCAATGGAAGGAGAAGTAGCAATACTTACCCTTGGGGAAGATCCCAAGCTAGGAATTAGTCAGATCTAGAACTACTTAAACTTCTATAAGAAGCCTTCCTCACTCTTTCTTTCTCTCTAACTTTTTTAAATAATTAGTTAGATTCTTCCATTCGTTCTCACTCAAGTTCTCACATTCCTTACAAGTATTAGTAAAAGAACATTCATACTCCCTGCAAACCCTTGCCATACCGTGTGAGGGTCTACCGAAGCTTTCGGCAACCTCACCTTACAGCCTACATTCACACAACGTCTCACAACCATTCCAGTGTCAGACATTTTAAAGAAAAATCCAAAATCAAGTCCACAAAACAGTCCACAAAAGCGTATGCCAATCCAACAATCCAGATACGTCACCAAAGTCGGTCAAGAAGATCAATTGCGGTGAAAAAAGAAAAAACCAATCGAGAGGAACCAACAACAATGTTGATGGTCGGGCGACAGAAGAATTCTGATTAGAAAACGGGAATGGTTCCTAGTCCTGCACCCAGGGCAGGGCGGTAGATCACCTGACCTACCGGTAGCATGTGCCGCGAAATTTGAAATTCTGTCGGAGACGACGGAGTCTATAGCTAAGTATATATCTGGCAGGGAAGTTGAATGTATAAAAAAATGATATTGTTATTGTACAATAAAGTTTCATACATACTTACCTGGCAGATATATACTTAGCTATAGACTCCGTCGTCCCGACAGAAATTCAAATTTCGCGGCACACACTACAGGTAGGTCAGGTGATCCCGCCGCCTGCCGCTGGTGGCAGGAATAGGAAACTATTACCGTTTTAAGCCAGATTTTCTCTTCCACCTGTCTCCTGAGGGGAGGTTGGGTGGGCCATACGATCGTATATATCTGCCAGGTAAGTATGTATGAAACTTTATTGTACAATAAACAATATCATTTTCATACATTTCAACTTCCCTGTCAGATATATACTTAGCTGATTGGCACCTTTGGCGGAGGGCAAGAGACAGCTAATTACTGACCTAATAGGTAAACAACATAGTTGTAGGTAATACAAGTTATTAATAATACCCTAGTTCCTACCTGTTTAGGCGAAGATTTCTTAGCTTGTGCTGAGAAGTCTGCTTCGCCTCAAAAGCTTCAGCGAGGGTTGGGTGTGCCTATGGCTGAGAAACTCTTAAAAGGACTGTCAATGGGGGTCTTATCCACTTACTCAACAGAACCTAATGGCAATTGTCACTGGAGTCTTATCACTTACATGACAATATACCTATGCCTCTTGGCATATAAGGAGTAAAATACTGATCCCGATCACCCGATCCTAACCGTGGATTAGTAATATGATTGAAAGGCGTTATCCCAAACACTTTCAAACAACCTAAAAAAAACTCAACTCCAATAATTTTTAAATCACAATATAAACTATAAGGACAAAAAAATTAATATTAAGGATCAGTCTTCTCTCCTTTCCCCAGCACTGTATCCGCTGATACATAAGGTCCTAGAGAGAAGCATTTTCATATGTCACTCTCACATCTTTCAAGTAATGTGAGGCGAACACTGAGTTTACATCTCCAATTACGTGGCCGCTAAGATGTTCTTCATTGACATGTTCTTGTTGAACGACAATGATGTAGCGACTGCACGCACTTCGTGTGTCTTTTACCCTTAAGGTCTTATATACCTCACTATCACAAGCTCATGTGGGGCTTCCGTTATGATGTTCCTAACAAAAAATGCTAAGGCATTCTTTGACATAGCTCTTCTAGGGTCTTAACTGCCAACACCATAAACTCTGATTGCAACCCTGCAACTGCTTCTTCTTCTGCAGGTAAAACTTCAAAGTTCTCACAGGACATAAAGTTCTTTCCATTTCATTCCCAACTAATTGAGAAAGGCCTTTTACTTCAAAAGTCCTAGGCCAAGTCTCGAGGGGGTTTTCATTTTTGCTAGAAAATAAAGGTTTAAAGGACAATACAGCTGAATCCTTCTTAAAAAACCCACTCTAGAGTCAAGCGCTTGCAGCTCACTCACTCTTTTCGCAGTGGCGAGAGCTATTAAGAAAATGCATTTCTTAGTCAAGTCCCGGAAAGTAGCTTTATCGGGAGGTTCAAATCTCTCCGACATAAGGTATTTGAGAACACATCCAGATTCCAATAGGGGCGAGAGAAGTTCTTAATTTTTTTAGTTCAAATGATCTAATTAAATCATGCAGATCTTTGTTTATTCTCTATGTTCAGGCCCCTATTCCTGAACACAGCTGATAACTGCTCTTATAACCTTTAATGGTTGACACTGCCAGATGAGATTCTTCTCGTAAAAACAAAAGAAAATCAGCAATCTCGGTCACAGAGGTATCGGAGGAGGACAGCTTCTTCGCCTTACACCCATCTACGGAAAACTTCCACTTCGATTGGTATATCCGCATGGTTGAGGACCTTCTTGCTCCAGCAATTGCTTTTGCCGCTTCGCGAGAAAAGCCTCTCGCTCTGACCAATCTTTCGATAGTCGAAAGGCAGTCAGAGCGAGAGCGTGGATCTTTTTGTGATACCTCTCGAAGTGGGGTTGTCTGAGCAGTTCTGTCCTTTCGGGAAGAGATCTGGGGAAGTCCACTATCCATTCCTGTACTCTGTGAACCATTCTCTTGCAGGCCAATAAGAGCGATCAATGTCATCCTCATTCCCTCCGAGACACGAACTTTCTCATTACTTCCCCAGCATCTTGAATGGGGGAAAACACATACGCGTCTATGCCCTCCAATCCATGAGCATGGCATCTATGGATAGGGCTCTGGGATCGTCCACAGCGAGCAAAAGTTCTCCATCCTCTGGATAGGAATGTTGCAAACAGGTCCACTTGCGGCTTCCCCCAAAAGAGACCATAGTTGCTGGCAGACTTGTGAATGAAGGGTCCACTCTGTTGGAAGGACCTGGTTTTTCTGCTCAATCTGTCTGCTCTTATATTCTTCCCTCCTTGAACGAACCTCGTCAGGAGTCGAATCCCTCTTTCTTCTGTCCATATCAACAGATCCCTTGCTAGTTGGTAAAGGGAGAAAGAGTGTGTCCCCCCTTGTTTTCTTATATAAGCCAGAGCCGTGGTGTTGTCCGAGTTGACTTGGACCACCACGCCTCTGACTTCGTTCTCGAAAACTGCAGTGCCAAGTGCACTGCTAAGAGTTCCTTTGCATTTATGTGCCAGGCCTTCTGTTCTTCTGTCCAACTGCCTGACACTTCCTTCGTCCCTAGTGTTGCTCCCACCCGTGTCGAAGCGTCTGAGAATAACAATAGGTGAGGGTTCTGAAGGGCCAAGGACACTCCTTCGTTTCTTCTCAGTGGTCCTAACCACCATCGTAAGTGGTTTTTTGATACTCTCTCCTATAGGAAAGGTATCCAAAGATCTCCTTTTGTTCTGTTCCAACTCCTCTGAGATGGAACTGCAAGGGTCTCAGATTCAGTCTCCTAGAGAGATGAACTGCTCCAGCGAGGAAAGAGTGCCCAGAAGACTGAGCCATTCTCGCTGAGCTTCGTTCTTTCTCTAGGAAGACCGAGATTTTTTCCAACCCTTTCGAGATTCTTTCCTGGGATGGATACGCTCGAAAACCCCGAGAATCCATCCGAATCCCCAGATAGATGATAGTCTGACTGGGGATTGTGTGAGACTTCTCGAGGTTTACGAGCAATCCGAGAGATCTGGTCAATTGAAGAGCTATCTCCAAGTCCTCCAAGCACTTTTGTCTTGTCTGCGCTCTTATAAGCAATCGTCTAGGTAAAAGAGATATCCTCACCCCCTTCAGATGTAGCCATCTTGCTACGTTTCTCATCAACGCTGTACGGTAAACACCTGAGGAGCCGTCGAAGAGGCCGAAACACAAAGCCCTGAACTGATAAATCCTTCCTTCCCGCACCATGAATCGAAGATATTTCTTCGACGAATGATGCAGGGGGACGTGAAAGTATGCATCCTGCAGGTCGAGGGAGACCATCCAATCTCCTGGACGGAGAGCAGAGAGAACCGAGTTGGATGTCTCCATGGAGAACTTTGTCTTCTCCACGAAGCGATTCAATGCACTCACGTCCAGGACAGGCCTCCACCCACCCCCCCGAGGCTTTCGGCACCAAAAATAGGCGATTGTAAAAACCTCGGGGAGTGCGGATCCTGTACTACCTCGATGGCCTCCTTCTCCAACATTTGCTGCACCAGTCCAAGAAGGATCTCTCTCTTTACAGGGTCTTTGGGTTTGTATCTCGTGACAGCTCCCTCGGAGTCGTCGTCAATGGAGGTCTGTTCTTGAAGGGGATGAGGTATCCTTTCCTCAGCACTTGCAGGGACCAAGAATCTTGCTTTCATTGAAAGCCCATGCTTCCGAGAATCCAGAAGTCTGGCCCTACTGGTGATTGGAGGACTGGAATCTCATTTTGCGTTCTTCTTTGGAACTCTAATGGAAGATCTCCTCTTTTCTCTCCTCCTCTCTTCCTTGGGGCTCGGCTAAAAGCTCTACCTCGAAAGGGCTGTTGGGCAGGTCTTGGCTCCCTCTTCGAGACAGAAGCAGCTGGCCTAGGATTCTTAGCAGAATGTACCAGCAAATCCTGTGTTGCCTTCTCAGTAAAGCGTATGGGAAATGTCCTTTACCAACTGAGAAGGAAACAGCTGTTTAGACAGAGGGGCGTATAAAAGAGAAGCCCTCTGTACTGGAGAGACTGCTTTGGTAAGAAAAGAACAAAGACAGCCCTCTTCTTTAATACTCCTGTCCCGAACAAGGATGCCACTTCAGCCGATCCGTCCTGCACTGCCTTGCCATGCATGCCAAAACACTATGCAAGACTTCTGGTTCCAAAAAACTGAGGGTCTTGAGTCTTGTTGGCCAAAGCCCCAAGGGACCAATCTAGGTAGTTAAAAACTTCCAAGACATGGAATATTCCCTGAGGAGATGGTCCATTTCAGACATTGTCCAGCTTGTTTTGGCGATGGAAGTGCATGCCTCCTTGCCGAATCCACCAAGGTCGAGAAGTCCGCTTCAGCAGATGAGGGAAGAGAAAGTCCCATAGATTCTCCTGTGCTATACCAAATCCCTCTCTTCCCTGATAGCCTGGAAGGGGGACAGGTAAACACAGTCTTCCCCGCCTCCTCCTTGGTTTTAAGCCAATTCCCGACCGACTGCAAAGCCCTCCTCATTGAAATGGTCGGTTGCATCTTCAAGAAGAAAAGGAAGACTTCGCAGCCTTCGTACTCGAAAATAAAGACCGAGGAGAAGGAGGGCAGCAGGAACTCAGAGACTCTCCAAATTCTTTTAACAAGAGGGCTGCTAGTATCTTATAATCAGAAAGACCTGCCCCCTTGTTTTCTTCAGAGTCCGAAACATCCTCTAATTCCGGTTGAGTTTTATTCGGAGAAGAGTGTGCGACCGGAGGACTCCTCTCTCGGCTGCAACCTGACAAGGGCTACGGTCGCTTGTGCGACATCTTGAGTCCCTGCCAGGAGAAGGCCGATGTTGTTCTTTTACCCTAAGGCCCTCCTGACAAGGACGACGGTCGCCTGTGCGACAACTTTCGTCCCTACCAGGAGAAGTCCTTAAATGTCGTTCCCTTTTTTCATGATCAATTCCTTCCCGACAGGGGCTACGATCACCTGTGCGACACCTAGAGGCCCTGTCAGGGGAAAATTGATCTTGAGAAAAATCCCAAAGAGGAGCCTCCAAGTCCGCTTCAAAACTCTGATAACTCATCCAAATTGTATTCTGGATTGTACAAATCCTTGTGCTGCTTTCAGGCGCTCTAGACGCTTTACGTCTTGTTTCAGCCGCTTCAGGCTTTGCAGGCGCCTTGCGCCTCCATTCGGACGCTTCAGGCTCTTCAGGCGCTTTGCGCCTCGTTTCAGGCGCCTCAGGCTCTTTAGGCGCTTTGCTTCTTCTTTCAGGCGCCTCAGGCTCCCTAGGCTCTTTGCTTTTCCTTTGAGGCGTTCTAGGCTCTCCAGGCGCTCTATGTTTCATATCAGGCGCTCTAGGCTCCACCAGGTTATTAAATATTTCCTTTTAGCCACTTCAGGCTTTTCAGGCGCGTTGCGCCTCATTTCTTTTACTTGAAGAGCTTTACGCCTCATTTCAGGCGCTCCAGACTCTTTTCGCCTCGCCAAAAGAGTTCCAGGATCTTCAGTTACTTTGCGCCTCCCTTCAGGCGCTCTTTGCGCTTCCTTTCAGGAGTTCGTCCGATTTCGGGGAGTTCCAATTTTACTCCTCGATACGGACATCTCATGTGCTTTCTTTCTAGTAGAAGTTCCTATACACATCTTGTCGCCTTGACGGCGTTTTGCGCTTGACAGTAGCCTGACGTCTGGCTGGCGCCAGGCTTCTGGCAGGCGCCTCGTCGAGCTCTCAGATAGTTCTAAAGGACGGGATCTTTTGATAGGGAGAAATCTATCCTTCCTTTCTAGGCTGATCAGATTTAAGAACTCCTACTAGGGAAGATATCTGTTTCTGCATATCCTCTAACATCTTCGTAGCTACGTCTCTCTTTTCCAACCTCCGATGCAGGAGAAGAAGCTTCTGAATATACATTCTTCTTCCTCTTTTCCGGAGGATATTCTTCCGGAAATTCTTCAGGGCTTGAGTCGAATGAAGGAGACTTCCAAGTTCTCTTCGAAGGTCTCGACAATCTATCTGAACTCCATCCTTTTTTAGATGAGGAATCAGACGAAGAAAAAACACTGTTTCAGGACGTCTTTCCAACGAACTATCCTTGGCAGCCCGGACGTAACTACAGGATCTGCCGAGGGGACGCCTGACCGGTGGGGATTCTCTGAAATCCTCCCTGCGGCTTTCGACATTTCTTTCTCACTGGTCTTGGGAGCTTGAAAGAGGTCTAGGCCTGGGAGCGAGACAGAGCGATCAGACGCATCCCCTCCACTTCACTGGGAACACTTTCACTGCACTTACCTTCCAGTTTCTTTAATTTTTTTTGTTCCATATGTTTAAGCGAAGCTTTCAGACTCGCAATTTCAGATGTTGAGCTTGCCGAGTCCGATAATGTCGGGGGGGGTGAAGGTAAAGCTGTATGGGTTTAGGAAACATTATAGGGTTATCAATAGGCAATAGTCGCTACTGGTCTCGTTAGAGACCGACCTACTTACACTCTTGGAAGAGGCTTTTCTAGCCCTATCTCTCTCCAACTTTCTTTAGGTAGGAATTAAGCAACTTCCATTCCTCCTCATTCAAATTCTTGCACTCATCACATGTATTCAATTGAGAGCATACATTCCCTCTACAATTTTTACAAGTGGTGTGAGGATCCACCGAAGCTTTCGGCAGTCTCACAAAACAATTCTCATTCACACACACTCTGAACGAAATCGACACGTCAGACATTATGAGAAATTCCAAAGCCAAATCCAAAAAACAGTCCACAATAGCGTATGCCAAACCAAAGATCCAATACGTCACCAAATAGCAGTCCAAAAGATCAACGGCGTAATGAAATTCGAAATTCAAGTCAGGAGGAACTAGCAACGATGTTACTAGTACCGCGACAGAGAAAAATCTGGCTTAAAACGGTAATAGTTCCTATTCCTGCCACCCAGCGGCAGGCGGCGGGATCACCTGACCTACCTGTAGTGTGTGCCGCGAAATTTGAATTTCTGTCGGGGACGACGGAGTCTATAGCTAAGTATATATCTGACAGGGAAGTTGAATGTATGAAATTTCCGAATTATAGAACATTTCACTCACACCGCACTGGTAATGTCATGTGTTCAACTATAGTGTTCTACACTATAGTTGGAAATGTGACATTACCCTATCACCTAACTGCTAAGAGTAATAATATATATGGGCTAAGATGTATAAAGAATTAAAACTTGTTAGTGCAATATGTAGAAGGCTAAGGTTGCAAGCAATCAACTAATACAACTAAACGTGGAAGCTGAAAAAGTAGGAAGCTATTATGATAAAGGAAGATATAGTTATGAATAAGAGATTTAAACAACAGTGCAATACTGTAATAGGTTATGGGTGCAAGCAGTCACTATTACAATTAACCATGGAAGCTAGAAAGGGTAAGAAACATTTATACGTACTATAAGAAAATCTAGGCATGAATCCTCAGCTAACTAAGCTTACTCATCACACACACTACACTGCTTTAGTTCCATGAAGGAGGGGTTACTTGAGTCAAGAAAGTTAATACTGATAGTGCACTACCAAAAACTGAATTTAATCTATACATATGTTACTAAACAAAGATGTTGACCATCATCTGTTGTGGTAGTGGAAGTGTTGACTTCATGAAGGAAGTTAGCGGTGGTACTGTGAGGATCAGTGGGAGTAACAATGGGTGGTCTGTTTTCAGTAGCCATTGGTAAAGCTGTTTTCTTGCCTCGCAAAAGCTCAGTGCATACAGACACAGAAAGACCTGAGGAAGTCAAGTAATGCATCACAGGGTTTAAATATGTTCATTCGAGACAAAAAAAATAACATAAACAACACAAGATTAAAAATTCTCCACACCCACACTACATAAATGATGTTACATGATACTTAAAACAAAACAAAAAAATTATTATTGCCCATGGGAATACATACTTTAAATAACTGATAATCTTATACAAAATGCATAGGTATAAAGCCATAAACACCATGAAGAAGACTGCAACCTGATCCAAAAACATCACCTAAATAATTACTTCAGACGGTGCTGCAATTTTTTTTTCTATGTAGATATTATTTGGTAATAGTATCTCCTAAGGGTAAAAAATACAAGGCAATATCAAAAGAAAGAAGGAACAGAATTGAGGAAGAGTAAGTGATAAAGCCGAGGCAAATTTAATTTTGAGAAAAGACACAAGATAAAGCTCCCAGAAGGCTTGATTACAATATCTTCTGACACTTGAATGAGGACAGTAATTCTATCTGGAGATAAGTTAGAAATTGTGTATTCATATCTAAGGACTGTAGATAAAAATATCTGGTTAAATCTTGTGGATCAGTAAAGCACAGCTCATGTCTAAGTGCGGAATTAATCAGGTAAGGACATATGTTATGCCTTCACCTACCATGAATATCTTATCAGGTCACAAAACCTCGATTTCAAGAATTGAAACATTTTTATTTTTAAATGCAGAACCTGAGCCAAATTTCTAATACATAAATTCCAAGAATGATATGGCATGCTGCAGTGTTGTCAACACAATATCTAAGTATCAATAATTAGAATGTACGTACAGGCTTACTTTTCCTCTTCACTGCAAAGTGCCCTGACTATCACTCTTCAACTACTGTACTCTTCCACCGAACCAAAGAAGTCCATCGTCCAATGGGACAACCTCAAAATACTGTACTAGTCGGTTCACTGCTATTACATTAATTATTTGGAAATTTCCATTGCTTGAATTGTTTGGTACAGTGGTTTTCTTTCCCTGCATTAGCAGGCTTTGGGTTTCTCTCCTTGTTTCCACAGTCATTCATTCCTATAATCATTCATCTATTAGAAAGAAGATATACTGCTTCCTTTAGAATTAGGCCTTATTCTATTATTTCTGGGCTCAGCTCATGTCGGCCTATGAAATATCCTTAAGATCATTATTTCTAGGTAAAATTAATCTAAAATTACCAGAGAAAAATAAAATTAAGAAAATGTCAGTAAAACTGACTCGCTCACTCTATAAAAGAAGTGTCGGTATGGGAATATAGGCGAGTGGGATCACTACCACGAGTCATTCACCATTTAGACCTTCCAACATAAAATCCCCACCAGAGAGAGCTGATACTAAAGGATGATGCGGCCGCTACTACTACTACTACCGACGCCACGGACAGCAGCGCCCCTAGCGGTCATCCTTAATCATTAGCTTTACAGCGCTAGGTGCATTTTTCCCTTGTGTTGTTTTTTCACGGATTACTTTCAACCATTACGATGGAACGTGCTGCAATTGCTTCGGCTAAGTTAAGTGTCTCATAAGTAGTATTTCCTAGTATTTTAGTCTTCCAGGGACCAGTATTTCCCTTTTTATAGGTCATATACGGTCTCCCGGTTGACTCGTGGCGGCCGTGTGCCGCCTCGTGTTTAAGATTCCGTCTCCCATACTGGGACATCTTATGCTTATGGGCTTTTTATTTTTACGTTCATCGTATTATTACATCGTTTTTATAGCTAGGACACAGCCCTTTTTACCATTTTCTCTTAGTTTGGTATTTAGGGCTATACTGTGTTTTCTGGCCCAGCATCCCAGCTCTTGCTCTTCATCGGCTACCGCTGGCTCCGAGTAGTCAACTGTTCTTCGGATCAGCTTGCCTCCTCCTGGGCTTCTTTCTCTTTTACTAAAAGTGTCTTTTCCTCCTTTACGATGTATTATCAGTGTTATTTAGGGCGTTAGGCTAGCCTAGGTGCTTGTGCCATGTGTTGGTACAGACTGGTTCACGTGGCCCCTCTGTGGTTGTGTTGCTATCGCGGCTTAGGCCACCTGCGATCACGTGTCCCTTAGCACCTTACCCTTCCCCTTCCCTCCCTACCAGGTATAGGGAGGGGTCTGGTGGATCTCCTTGGTTGTCATGACAACCACAGTAGCCTACCTCCCTCTCCCTCTGAGGAGGCCTGGAGCTCCATACCAGCTGGGGTTTAGGCGACCACTTGTCTCGGGTACCGGGTTACGAGCGGGTAGTAGTAGCGGGTGTATGTGGGGGGGGGGGGGTTAGGCCAACCCCCCCTCTCTCTTCCGCCGTGTTTACGCCGGGACCCCCCCCCCATTGCCTCAGTCCCACCCTTCCCCTACCTTAACGGACGGAGCCTCCGCTGAAGCCGGGGGCCCCTTCGGTTATAGGTCCGCCTAGCTCCGCCAGTGGGCAGGGTGGGGAAATTACTAGTGGTCTGTTGCTTGCCTACTATATCCTGTTTTCCGCTACCGGAGGAGAGCTCGCTCCTTACCCGGGCACTCCTCTAGTAGACGGAAAGTTTTATACCTCATTATATACGGATATACCCTTACTGTTACGGTGAATTTTAGTTTTAATTTATTTTTTTATGTACTATTCTCCGTCGTGGTTTCATGGCTCCTCACCACTCCTGGTTGGAATCTTTTTCCTGTCTCCAGCGTAGCCTCAGACCACCTCCAACCGCCTAGTTACCACACGTATTACGGCGGGGCTCTGGTTTAATCTAACTTACATGCTCCGGCATGCAGCGGAGTATTTGTTAGGCTGTAAGTGTGCACCTGATACTCATGTATCTCTCCACTTACAGGCTACCAACTGCCAGGTCCCAGGTTGCAACGCGACGTTGTACGACCCTGCGCCCATGAAGAGTGTAGGACCCCACGCCCCATGTGCCACCAACCACAACGGACTGATCGTTTGGCACCCGGAGGCTTGCACCATCTGCTATGACCTCGTGAGTCAGCTTTTGGGTGGGGTAAGTTTACTCCTGGACTTTTCTTCGTCTTATCATCCACTAACCCTTAGTTTTAAGCTTCTTTAAACCGTATCTCCGCCGCTAGAAGCTTCATATCGCCTTCTCTTCCAGGCTGCCGCCGTGAAGGAAGTCGCCCTGGCAACCCTGAAGGCTTGGGTGGGCGGCCTCGGGAAGAACGCCGCCAAGGGCCAGCCTTATATGCTCGATAAGAAGCTGGCCGTCCAGATCTTCCCCGGAGGCAAGGCGACGGGATATGTGGACCCCATCTCAGCAGCCCCACTCATAGCCTCTATTCAGCAGGAGGTGCAGCAGGCGTTCGGGTCCATCTCTACGCAGGAGCCGGTCCCAGATGTGGCCAACCTGGACCTGAATATTGAACCTATGGCGGTAGGGGCAGAGGATTTGTTGGTTGAGGTAGGTGTGTCGGGCACCCAAGGTCTTTCCTTGGGTGCTCCTGGATCTTCTTCCCCTGTCCCTTCTTCCTCTTCATTCCAAGGCTTTCACGGGATCTGAGATCCCTGCTCGCTCTCCCGCTCTCTCTGTACCCACCCCGAAGGTGAAGGGACAGAGAGAACAGAAGACCCTACATAAGACGACTTCTAAGAAGTCGTCGTCTTCTTCAGCTAGGAAGTCTACGACTTCCTACGCAGACGCGGTGAAAGCGAAGCCTAGCTCTTCCTATTCTAAGAGCTCTAGAAGCAAGGCTTCTAAGGAGAAGGCTCGCGCTCCGGCCGAGCCAACGCCTTCTCCGGCATCTACCGGATCTACTCCGGTAACTCCTGTTGGGGTCGGGACGAGCTCTTTTGATCCCACCACTTTCTCAGCAGTAGTAATGCAGCAAGTGGGAGAGATGGTTGGCTCTCTTGGCTCCAAGTTTGAGCAGATGTTTGCACAGCTGTCAAACACGATTAACCAGTCTGGTCAGTCTATCCAAGATCTCTCTAACCGAGTTAGAGAGCACGACGACCGCTTTGCTGGCCTCAACCAGGCTCCTCAGCCAAGCTCCCCTGTAGCAGGTACTGGTCTTTTACAGTTACCTCCTTATGAATCCCTACCAGCCTTCTCTATGGATAACCCATGGAGAGTGGCCGCTTATGCCCCCTTCAAGGACGGCATGATTTCTATCCCGGAGTGTGGAACTCGAAGGATTGAGGACTTCGAGTTCTACCCTCCCGGACTGACTCAGCCTTTCATTGGGTATGCTAGGCTGACCGTCACTGCTCTCAATAGAGAGGATAAGATCTCCTGAAAGACTGTGCTGTATAGTAGGGATCATGCACAGCGGGAATGGGCTCACTGCCTGGAGGATTGGGAATGTACCAACACCAAACTCCAGGCATTCAAGAGTCCATTACTATCTTCGCTACGGAGGAGGAGGCTTCTCTTCCGTTCGCTACCAGGTAGTAGAAGCGACTCTTCAGGCAGTCCTCAAGGACGAGCCCATGCCACAGTTGAGGGAAGCGGAATCTACATCTCCGCTCTTCCCGGCCTTTGGAGAATTGTGGGAGAACTTACCTGCCACTTTCTCAGTAGGTAAGCTGAAGCCAGACTGCGCAATGGATCAGTTTGGCGAGAAGCTTCCAAGACTGCCTGATACCCTTATTCAGGCAGAGTTTGATGCCCGTACAAGATTTGGGAGGTCTCTTAACTCCCTTATCATTACGGAGATGGCTGCCCTGTCTTACGCTACAGAACCATTGTTCAAGATACTGGCTAAATCCCAGCTCCAGACGGTCCAAGCCGATGCTTTTGACTTCTTCCTAGCCGGAAGGAACTGCCAAAAGCATGTCTTGCAGGAGGCAACTATCAGGCATGAGCCTAATAGACTCTTAGCTTCCAGCATGTGGGGTGTGGACCTCTTCCCAGAGGCCTCTGTGAATGAGGTGCACACGAGGCTGCTAGGCTTAAACCAGAGCCTTAGAGCCAGATGGGCATCTCTTCCAAGAGGAAACAAGAGACCACCCTTGCTGCTGGTAAGAAACTAAAGAAGACAGGTAGAAGGTTCCAACCTTACCAGAAACAACAGCAGCAACAGCATTTCGTTCAGGCCGTCCCAGTTACACAACAGGGACAGCCGTCAACCTCGAAGCAGACACAGCCCATTCTCCTGTTGTCTCCCCAAAGTCAACCTTCCACCTCTTATGCAGTCTCGCCGGCCTTCAATTCAATGTATGAAAGCCAGGCCTACCCAACCTTTAACAGGTTCCAGGGTCTAGGGTAGCAGGGCGAGGGGCCACTTTCGCCAGCGTGGCACAGGAAGAGCTGCAAGAGGCAAGCACTTCAGGAGGAGGGGCGCGGAGGTCAACCCGCTCAACAACAGTGAGGCTCCCCAGTAGGAGGGAGGCGTTCCTCTTCCGTCACAGGTGGGGTTCAGCAAATGGGCACAGAGCATCATGTCCAAAGGATTGGGTTGGAGTTGGATCAAAGATCCTCCTCCAATCAAATCATTCTATCAAGTACCATCAAAGGAATTGACAGATTATGCGGAGGAACTCCTTCAGAAAGGAGCTATTGCGAGAGTCAAGCATCTAAAATTTCAAGGTCGCTTATTCAGCGTGCCAAAGAAAGGCTCAACAAAAGAAGGGTAATCTTAGACTTGTCAAAGCTAAACTCTTTCATTCATTGCGACAAGTTCAAAATGCTCACCATCTCGCAGGTACGGACCTTACTTCCCCGTGGGACCGTCACAACCTCTATCGATCTTACAGACGCATACTATCATATCCCTATAGCCAGACACTTCCGTCCATTCCTAGGCTTCAAACTAGGAAATCAGAGGTTCTCATTCAAAGTGATGCCCTTCGGTCTGAATGTAGCCCCCAGGGTATTCACGAAAATAGCAGAAGTGGTAGTTCAACAGTTGAGAACTCAGGGGATAATGGTAGCAGCATACCTCGACGATTGGTTGATCTGGGCACCAACGGTCGAGGAATGTCTCAAAGCCACGAAGAAGGTAGTTCAATTTCTGGAACATCTGGGGTTCCAGATAAACAAAACAAAATCCAGACTCACTCCGGAGTCTCGTTTTCAGTGGCTAGGAATCCAATGGGATTTGTCTTCCACAATCTGTCAATTCCAGTGGTCAAAAGAAAAAAAAAGAAATAGCCAAGTCTGTGAAACAATTTCTCAAATGCAAACAAACATCAAGGAGAAACCAAGAAAGAATCTGGTTCTCTTCAGTTTTGCCTCAGTGACAGACATCCTCCTGAAAGCAAGCAAGGCTGAAAGATATAAATCGAGTTTGGCGATCGAGAGCAAACGTCAAATCTCGAGACAAGTTGTCAGTAATTCCACAGATCCTTCGCAATCAGCTCCGTCCATGGACAAAAGTGAAGAATCTTGCCAAATTAGTACCCCTTCAAAATCCCCTTCCAGTGTTAACCATTCACACGGATGCCTCCCTGTCCGGTTGGGGGGGATATTCTCAATTCAAACAAGTTCAGGGGACTTGGTCAGTTCAGTTCCGCCAGCTCCACATAAACGTCCTGGAAGCAATGGCAGTATTTCTTACCCTGAAGAGACTCCTTCCCCCGAAGAAGTCTCATCTAAGACTAGTTTTGGACAGTGCAGTGGTAGTACATTGCATCAACAGAGGAGGGCCAAATCCAAACACGTGAATCTGTCATGATAGCCATCTTTGCGCTAGCAGACAAACACAGATGTCATCTGTCCGCCACTCACCTGGCAGGGGTAAGAAATGTGATAGCAGACACTTTGTCCGGTCAGTCCCTCTGGAATCAGAATGGTCCCTAGACGACAGGTCATTCCAGTGGATATGCCGGAGAGTCCCAGGCCTACAAGTAGATCTCTTCGCCTCACAAGCGAACCACCAAGCTCCCTTGCTATGTGGCCCCAACCTGGACCCTCTGGCCTATGCCACGGACGCCCTGTCGTTAGATTGGAATCAATGGAGGAAAAATCTATATATTTCCTCCAGTGAATCTTCTTTGAAAGTCTTGAGCAAGCTGAGGACTTTCAAGGGACTAGTAGCTCTGATTGCTCCAGACTGGCCAAAAAGCAACTGGTATCCGCTCCCGCTGAACTTGGAATTGGGTCTCCGACCTCAACGGATTCCCAATCCCAAGTTGTCGCAATCAGTACAAATGAGGACTGTGTTCGCTTCCTCAGGAATTCTCCAGACCCTAACTTTATGGACTTCATGAAGTTTGCGGCTAAAAAAGATGCTAATATTGATCCAAAAACATCCTCTTTCTAGAATCAGACAAAAGAGAGTCAACTATTAGGCAATATGACTCAGCTGTTAAAAAATTAGCATCCTTCCTGAATGAATCAAACACTACAACCATGACAGTTAATTTAGCTATATCCTTTTTCAGGTCCTTGTTTGAAAAAGGTTAGCAGCTAGCATATTACTACTAATAAATCGGCTTTGAAGAAAAATCTTTCAGTTGGGTTTCCAAATAGACCTAAACAGAATCCTACTTTACGTCTATTCCCAAAGCCTGTGCTAGACTCAGACCTTCTCAAAGACCTACTGCAGTTTCATGGTTTCTTAAATGATGTCCTCAAACTAGCCTCAGATACTGACAACTCGTCTTGCATTCATTCAGATGCTCCTTAGAAAGACGTTATTTTTGTTAAGCCTGGCTTCAGGAGCCAGAATTTCAGAACTGTCGGCTCTATCCAGAGATGCGGGTCATGTGGAATTTCTCCCTCGGAGAAGTTCTACTTTCCCCGGATCGTAGCTTTTTAGCAAAAATGAGGATCCTCTTGCAAGGTGGGCTCCTTGGAAAGTCATCCCACTTCTGCAAGATCCTTCTCTCTGCCCAGTATCAACTTTAAGAGCCTTTCTATCTCGTACATCCTCTAGATCCTCAGGTTCTCTCTTTATGAGAGAAAAAGGTGGC
>NC_087203.1:48557691-48598531 GCF_015104395.2 Macrobrachium nipponense | reverse complement strand
GTCGCCCTATGAAAGTATCCTTAATATCATTCTTTCTAGGTAAAATTAGCCTAAAAATTACCAGAGAAAAACAAAATTAAGAAATGTCAGTAAAACTGACTCGCTCACTCTTAAAAGAAGTGTCGGTATGTTAAAGGGGCGAGTGTGGAACACTACCACGAGCCAAACACCATTAGAACTTCCTATCAGAATCCCCCCAAAAGAGAGCTGATACCAACGGGCGATGCAGCCTCTACTACTACTACTAGAGGACGCCACGGACAGCAGCGCCCCTAGCGGACATCCTTAATTAAAACAGCTAAATACTCTGTCCTGCAAGGGGGGGAAAACAAACCATCAAGGGGGGGTTTCATAGGGCGACACGAGCCAATCACCCAGAAATAGATTTTTCCTTCGTCAAAATCCCTTTTCTGGGCTCAGCTCGTGTCGGCCTATGAAAGAGTACCAGAGAAACAGGCAAGATGGGAAAAAAGGAACAATGAAAACAGTGTAAAATGATGGATATATATAAGTAAATCAATTACAGCATACAATTAAGCACTTAAACTAACTTATATTAAACAGAAAATAATAGAAACGGTTAGTAACCTTAAAGTACTTAAATGGTAATACAGACAATTACGAGCTGCACGTAATATAAAGAAAAAAGGGGATTTACTAACAAAAATTATAAAATACAAATCATGTGCCCTACCCTAGCATAAAAATAAGGGTAGGTACACTGAAATCCATCAATAATACAAATCTTGTAAAATATATACAAACACATTGTGACTGAAGTTCAATATAAATACAAAAATGGTGAATATATACAAACAAATTGTGTCCTACCCTAGCATAAAAATAAGGGTAGGTACACTGAAGTACATTATCAGTACCATGGTGGATGTCCCTAGCAAAAAATAAGGGACAATCCACTAATGATTCAACGGCTAAGGCTATGATGTTGAGTAGCCTGGCAATAGGGTGAGGCATGTTGGCTGATTAAGGTAGAAAGGAGACCTGGATCTATACTACAACTACTATACAGTATCAGGGGAAACTATGTTTCCCGCTGCTACTGCTGAAAACTTTAAAGATTCAAGGACTTTAAATAATGCCGTTTAAAGACTGTCGGGGATTTCCATCCAGTATACTTTTTAAGATCCTCAAAATTCATATGTTGAAAATAATTAATTGAGGTGGCTACTCCCCTGATATCATGTGCTTTCGGGAATGACTCAGGGTTAGCTTGTTTAATGAAGTAAAGGATTTGCTGTCTAATGCCTTTTACTGATAAAGTACCACCTTTTTTCTCTCATGAAGAGAGCACCTGAGGATCTAGAAGAAGTACGAGATAGAAAGGCTCTAAGAGTTGATACTGGGCAGAGAGAAGGATCCTGGTGGAAGTGGGATAACCTTCCAAGGGGCCCACCTTGCAAGAGGATCTTCATTTTTGGCTAAAAAGCTACGATCCGGAGCAAGTAGAACTTCTCCTGATGGGAGGAATTCCACATGACCCGCATCCCTGGATAGAGCCGACAGTTCTGAAATTCTAGCTCCTGAGGCTAGGCTTAATAAGAATAATGTCATCCTCAGGAGCATTATGAATGTACAAGACGAGTTGTCAGTATCTGAAGCTAGTTTGAGGACATCATTTAAGAACCATGAAACTGAAGTAGGCCTCTGAGAAGGTCTAAGTCTAGCACAGGCTTTAGGGATAGATGTGAAATAAGATTCAGTCAAATCTATCTGAAAACCTACTTGAAAGATTTTCTTCAAAGCCGATTTATGAGTGGTAATCGTGCTAGCTGCTAAACCTTTTTCAAATAAGGATCTAAAAGGATATAGCCAAATTAACTGTCATGGTTGTAGTGTTCGATTCTCTCAGAAAGATGCTAACTTTTTAACAGCTGAGTCATATTGTCTAATGGTTGACTCTCTTATCTGATTCTAGGAAGAGAATATTCGTGGATCAATGTCAGCATCTTTATTAGCCGCAAACTTCATGAAGTCCATAAAGTTAGGGTCTGGAGAGTTCCTGAGGAAGCGAACACAGTCCTCATTTGTACTGATTGTGATAGTTTGGGATTGGGGATCCGTGTGAGGTCGGAGACCAATTCCAAAAGAAGAGGATACCAGTTGCTCTTGGGCCAGTCCGGTGCAATCAGAGCTACTATCCCTTTGAAAGACCTTAGTTTGTCTAGGACTTTCAAGAGAAGATTCACTGGAGGAAAAAACCATAAATTCTACCTCCACTGATTCCAATCCAACGACAGGGGGCGTCCGTGGCATAAGCCAGAGGGTCCAGGTTGGGGGCCACATAGCAAGGGAGCTTGTGGTTTCGCTTGTGAGGCGAAGAGGTCCACTTGGAGACCTGGGACTTTCCGGCTTACCCACTGGAAAGACCCGACGTCCAGAGACCACTCTGATTCCAGAGGAACTGACCGGGACAGGGCGTCTGCTATCACATTCCTTACTCCTGCCAGGGTGAGTGGCAGACAGATGCCATTTGTGTTTGTTTGCTAATGCAAAGATGGCTATCATGACATGGTTCACATGCTTGGATTTGGACCCTCCCCTGTTGATGCAATGAACTACCACTGCACTGTCCAAAACTAGCCTTAGATGAGACTTCTTCGGGGGAAGCAGTCTCTTCAGAGTAAGAAATACTGCCATTGCTTCCAACACGTTATGTGGAGCTGGCGAAATGAACGACAAGTCCCCTGAACCTGTTTGAACTGAGAGTATCCCCCCACCCGGACAGGGATGCATCCGTGTGAATGGTTAACACTGGGAGGGGATATTGAAGGGGTACTTTCTTGGCTAAGTTCTTTACTTTTGACCAAGGCCGTAGTTGGTTGCGGAGGATCTGTGGAATTACTGACAACTTGTCTCGATATTTGGAGTTTGCTTTTGACCGCCAAATTCGATTTATATCCTTCAGCCTTGCTTTCAGAAGGATATCTGTTACCGAAGCAAAACTGAAGAGACCCTAGGATTCTCTCCTGGTTTCTTCTTGACGTTTGTTTGCATTTGAGAAATGCCTGACAGATTTTGCTATTTCCTTCCGTTTGACCATTGGATTGTTGAACAGATTGTGGGACGACCAATCCCATTGGATTCCTAGCCACTGAAAACGAGATTCGGAGTAAGTCTGGATTTCGTTTTGTTTATCTGGAACCCTAGATGTTCCAGAAAGTGAAACTACCTTTTTGGTAGCTTTGAGACATTCCTCGACTGTTGGTGCCCAGATCAACCAATCGTCGAGGTATGCTGCTACCATGATTCCCTGAGCCTCTCAATTGTTGTACAACCACTTCTGCTATCTTTGTGAATACCCTGGGGTTCTACATTCAGACCGAAGGGCATCACTTTGAATGAGAATGTTTGATTTCCATAGCCTGAACCTAGGCATGGGCGGAAGTGCCTGGCTATAGGGATATGATAGTATGCGTCTGTAAGATCGATGGAGCATGTGACGGCTCCACGCGGAAGTAAGGTCCTTACTTGCGAGAGCGGGTAAGCATCTTGAACTTGTCGCAGCGAATGAAAGAGTTTAGCTTTGACAAGTCTAAGATTACCCTTCTTTTTGTGAGCCTTTCTTTGGCACGCTGAATAAGCGACCTTGAAAATTTAGATGTTTGACTCTCGCAATGCTCTTTCTGAAGGAGTTCTTCCGCGTAATCTGTCAATTTCCTTTGACGGTATCTGATGAAATGATTTGATTGGAGGAGGATCTTTGATCCAACTCCAGCCTAATCCTTTGGACACTATGCTCTGTGCCCAATTGCTGAACCCCCACCTGTGCGGAAAAGGAACAGCCTCCCTCCTACCTGGGGAGCCTCATTGTGATGGGCGGGTTGGGCCCACCACGCCCTCCTCTGAACTGTCTACTCCTCGTACCCTTCCTGCGCCACGCTGACGAAGTAACCTTTCGCCCTTCCTCTCGGTTGAGTGTAGCCTTGAGCCTCATATGGCAGGGTTGAAGGCCGGCGAGATAGGCGTAGGAAGTGGATGGTTGCGATTGCGGGGGCAACAGGAGGATAGGTTGGTTCTGCTTAGAGGTGGCAGGTTGTCCCTGTTGGGTAACTGGGACCGCCTGCACAAATTGCTGCTGTTGCTGGAGTTTTTTATATGCTGGAACCTCTTACCAGCCTTCTTCGGTTTCTTGCCAGCAAGTGGGAACGGACTCCTGTTTCCTCTTTGAGGAAATACCCCACCTAGCTCTAAGGCTCTGGTTGAGTCTAGCAGCTTCGTGGTGTACCTCGTTCACTGCGGACTCTGGGAAGAGATCCGCTCCCCACATGCTGGCAGCCAAGAGTCTATTAGGCTCATGCCTGATGGTGCACTGTAAGACATGCTTCCGGCAGTTCCTCTAGCCTGGAAGAAGTCAAAAGCGTCCGTAAGAACCGTCTGAAACTGAGATTTCGCTAGAATCTTGAACAGCGGTTCCGTAGCGTAAGAAAGGGCAGCCAATTTCTGTGATTATGAGAGAATTGAGGGACCTGCCAAAACCTAGTTCGGCGCATCGAACTCTGCCTGGATTAGGGAATCCGGCAGCCTAGGTAGTTTCCTTCACCGAACTGGTCCATGGCGCAGTCCGGTTTGAGCTTACCAAAGCGTGAACGTAGCTGGCAAGTTCTCCCACAATTCTCCGAAGGCCGGGAAGAGCGGAGAAGTAGGACTCCGCCTCCCTCAACTGTGGGATGGGCTCATCCTTGAGGACTGCCTGAAGGGACTTCTCCACTAATTTTGTGGCGAACGGAAGAGAAACTTCTTCTTCCGTCGCGAAAATAGTGAAGGGACTCTTGTAGGCCTGGAGTTTCGTGTTCGTACACTCCCAGTCCTCAAGGCAGTGAACCCATTCCGCTGGGCGTGATCTCTACTATAAAGGACCGACTCCTTAGAGATTTTGTCTTCCTCGTCAAGAGCCGTTGGCGTCAGCCTAGCATATCCGATGAAAGGCTGCGTCAGACCCGGAGGGTAAAACTCGAAGTCCTCAATCCTTCGAGTTCCACACTCCGAGATAGAAATCATTCCATCCTTGAATGGAGCGTAGGCAGCTACTCTCCATGGGTTTCTCCATAGAGAAAGCTGGCAAGGAGTCATATGGCGGGAGTTGAAGAATCCCCGTGCTAGATGCTGGGGAGACTGGGGGAGGAGCCTGAGCTAGCCCAGCTACTCGTCCTCATTCTCATCTCATTCTGTTAGAGAGATCCTGGATTGATTGTCCAGATTGAGACAGACTGTTTGATAACTGCGCAAACATCTGCTCGAACCGTGTCCCAGTGCGGAGATTTGTGAGCCTACTAGCACGCCCACCTGTTCCATCACCCCTGCTGAGAAAGTAGAGGGATCAAAGGTGCTGGTGCTTGCTACCCTACCGGCGTAGCCGGAGTGGAAGCAGTGGAGGCGGGAGAAGGCAGTGACTCGGCGGAGCGCGAGCCTTCTCCTTCGAAGCCTTGCTTCTGGAGCTCTTTGATTGAGAAGAGCTCGGCTTTGCCTTCACCGCATCGGCATAGGAAGTCGACGACTTCCTAGGCCGAAGAAGACGAAGACGACTTCCTAGAAGTCGACTTAGCTAGAGTTCTTCGGTTCTCTCTTCCCTTCTCCTTAGGAGGTACAGAGAGAGCGGAGAGAGCGAGTAGGGATCCTCAGATCCCGCAAAGCCTTGGAATGAAGCGGAAGAAGAGGGGACAGGAGAAGATCCAGGAGCGCCCAAGGAAAGACCTTGGGCGCCCGACATACCTACCTCAACCAACAAATCCTCCCCACCTACCGCCATAGGCTCAAGGTTAAGGTCCAGGGCAGCGACGTCCTGGGACCGACTCCTGGAGGCTACGACCCCAAAATGATTGCTGGAGGTCTTGCTGGATGGAGGCTATCAGCGGGGCAGCGGACAAGGGGTCAACGTAACCCGTCGACTTGCCCGCGGGGAAGATCTGGACGGCCACTTCCTGTCCAAAAATGTAGGGCTGGCCCTTGGCGGCGTTCTTCCCGAAGCCGCCCACCCACGCTTTCAGGGTGGCGAGGGCGACTTCCCTCACACCGCTAGCCTGAAAGAAAGGAGAGATTAGCTGCCAATAGTGGAACGGGGTTAACAAACTTAGACTAAAAGTTGTTAGTAGAATAATAAGTAAGCCTATAATGGACTTACCCCATCTCCCAGCTGACCGACCAGGTCGTAGCAAGATGGCGCAGGCTTCAGGGTGCCAGACGATCGTCTCGTTGAACGACGTGGCACAGGGGGCGTGAGACCTACACTCATCATGTCCACAGGGGTCGAACAGCGTCGCGTTACACGCTGGGACCTGGCAGTTGGTAGCCTGTAAGTGAAAAAGTACATGAGTACCAGGTAAACACTTACAGCCTAACATAAGCTCCGTTGGTGCCGGAGCGATAAGGTTAGAATAAACCAGAGCCCCGCCAAAATACGTGTGGTAACTAGGTTGGTATCTAGGCTATGGCTCGCTGATGGCGGAGGCACAAAAGACAAACCAACCAGGAGTGGTGGGTAATGGAAACCACGACGGAAAATGGCGGGGATGGTTGATAAAATAATAATAATGATACACAATTCATGTAAAATAATGTTCAATTAGGGTATATCCTTAAAATAATAATAATAAAACAACCTCTCTCCGCCCGTCTACTAGAAGAGAGCGTAGGTAAGGAGAAAGCTCCCTTCCGGTAGCGGGGGAGAGAAAAAAGGATATAGTAGGCAAGCAACCGACCACTCGTAATGACCACCCCGCCCGCTAGCGGAGCCAGTAACCCAAAACCAAAGGTGCCCCGGCTGCGACGGAAGGCTCCTTTTCGTATCGTAAGGGAGGTATCTGAGCAACTGGGACCTGGGGGGAGAAGGAAGGTCTCGGCGAAACACGGCGGGAGCGAGAAAGGAGGGAGGGATGGCCTACTCCTCCCCGCCTCACCAACTACCCGCATGGAGACCCGGTACCTCATGAGTGGTCGCCCTATACCCCCCGCTGGGAGGAACCCCTGGTCACCTCCGAGAGGATGAGAGAAGGTGACTGAGGTTGTCATGACAACCAAGGGGTCCCCCAGCTCCTCCCTATACCAGAAAGGGAGGGAAGGGGCCAGGGTAGGTGCTATGGAACACGTGACCGCAAGTGGCCTAGGCCGCGAGCAACACAACCGTGGTAGGGCCACGTGAACCAACCAAGCTGTACCAATACACGGAACAAGCACCTAGGCTAGCCTAACACCCTAAATAAAATATATACATCGAAGATGGAAGAGACACTTTTAGTAAAGAGAAAGAAGCCCAGGAGGAGGCAGACTGTTCCAAGAAACAGAGCCTACTCGGAGCCAGCGATAGCCGATGTAGAGCAAGAGCCGGGATGCTGGGCTGGAAAAATAATAATAGCCCTAAATACAAGCTAAGAGAATGGTAGGAGGGCTGAACTAGCTAAAAACTCGATGTAAAACAATGAACGTGATAAAGTAAGCCCATAAGTATAAGAAGTCCCAGTATGGAGGACCGGGAATTCTTACGAGGCGGCATGGCCGCCACGAGACAACCGAAGGGGAACCGTATATGACCTATTAAAAGGAAAATACTGGTACCCGGAAGATAAAAAGTGGTAAAATATTACTTATGAGTTACTTTAACTTAGCCGTGGCAATTGCAGAGCGTTCCATCGTAGATAGTACGGATAAAATCCAAAAAAAAAAGCACGAGCACAAGAAAATGGCGACTTGTCGCTAGCGCTAAAAATTAAGGATGTCCGCTAGGGGCGCTGCTGTCCGTGGCGTCCTCTAGTAGTAGTAGTAGAGGCTGCATCGCCCGTTGGTATCAGCTCTCTTTTGGGGGGATTCTGATAGGAAGTTCTAATTGGTGTTTGGCTCGTGGTAGTGTTCCACACTCGCCCCTTAACATACCGACACTTCTTTTTTAAGAGTGAGCGAGTCAGTTTTACTGACATTTTCTTAATTTTGTTTTTCTCTGGTAATTTTAGGCTAATTTTTTACTAGAAAGAATGATATTAAGGATACTTTCATAGGCCGACACGAGCTGAGCCCAGAAATTGCATTATTTACATATGATAATGATATTATTTTTCATTTCTGATGATTGCATACTAAACTTCAGGCAATGACAAAAAAAGGAGCCAAAAATGAACTCTTAATCTTTAAAACTAAGCGCGCTGTGATTTTTTGAAAAAATTATTTTTTCCGTTTCCGCGCTCACTCAAAACCGGCTTCGGCATTCGGGGGAGTTTTTGATTTTTACCGCTTCGGCGTTTAAGGGTTAACTGCTTGTCCGACAGTGCGCGTACCGCGCGACTGGGAGGTAAAGAACCTCTTTTGCTTTCGGCCTGCTGGCGTGTGGACGTGTTTATCAACGCTCTCTGCCCGCTTCATCGTCGTTTGTTCTTTCATATGGTTGTGTTTTCTCTTTCTGTTTGCATTGTGAAACTGAAATTGTAAGTACAATTATTCTTGTTTTCATTATTATTGAAGTGAATTATGGATCATGGATTCTCCGCACCCTCCTATTATCTGGCGACTGTGCCCCGGGACTGAAGGGCGTAAATGCGGAAAATTCCGCAATTTCCCTGAAATTGATCCGCATGTATTATGTTGCTTGGTGCCAAGGGCGGGAGTGCTCTCGCGCCGAGCCCTATGTAATTTGTGAGAATTGGTCGGAGGTGTAGTGGGGCTTGTATGAGGGTAGGAAGAAGTGAAGGCCTGCCAAGGAGTCGTCGGAAAGGGTCTCCAGCGACTCCTTTGGTGACGGATACTTCGTCTTCTTTCCTGCCCCCTGCTCAGCTCCCGCGTATGGCACCTTCCCCTTCGGGGGGGGTATCCAGGTCCTTCTCCTCACCCGATCTGTCGAGTGTGGAGGAGGGCGCTTGGTACCCCGACGTTCAATTGTATTCGGGGTCTTCTGTTCGTTCGGGGTGTGGCTCCTCCCCCCCCGTGCGAGGAGAAACCCCCCCAATAACCCGATTGTTGCTTCCGCAGGTGCTTCTGCCACGAGGGATGACCTTGGTCAGGTGTGGGCGTCTTTTGGGCTTGCAGGGCGTGCCTATGGGTCCAGGGGTTCTACTTTAATCATTTGGCGATGGTGACCACTACGACGACCACCTTGTCGACTCCAGGGTACGCCGCCCCCCCTCACCTGGTGTATTCTCCTCATGTGGTGTCAGTGTCGCCTACAGCCACTGTGCAGGGTCCGATCGCCGTACCGAGGGGGGTGTGTTGCCGCCGCCGCCCGCGTTTGCCGTGCTGCCCACGACCAGACCTTTCGCTGCCCTAAGAGCTCGCCCCTGGACCTGCCGCCGGTACCCAGGATGTCGCTGGCTGTTGCTCCGCCTCCTGTGATGCCTGTGCTGCCTGCTGTGCCTGCCGAGACTGTGCTGACCGTTCCTGTCGTTCCTGCCGTTCCTGCTGTTCCTGAGAGGTCCACACCTGCTGACGTCGTTCCTGTTCGTGGTGTTGCTGCCCCAGACGTTGGTCTGTCCGGACAGGTGCGTCCAAGCCCTGTTGCTTCAGCAACAGCAGCCCCGGCTCCGCCCTGGATGGCAGACTTAACGTCTGTCCTGAGGAAGCTGACGAAGAAGAGGAGGAAGGTGTCGTCATCGTCTTCATCGCCTTCTTCGTCGTTGTCGTCTGGCACCTCTCCCCCTTCGACTTCCAAGGCTTCACAGCCGAGGAAGAAGAAGGCTGCCTCCTCCCCTCCTAAGAAGTCTCCCTTGGGAGCTTCTCAGGGACCGTCCCACTCCGGTGGGATGGGGGGTTCTTCCGCTGGTCCTCCTGCTCCTTTGGGAGCGGGGCCCGTCTCTTCTTCCGCAAGGAAGAAGACTACAGGGACCAGAGGGGTACCGGCTAACACCCGTACTTCCTCGCCTGGTGTTAGGAGCTCTGCCGCTACACCAGGTTCTGTCTCGGCCTCTCGTTCGCGAGAGGTACCGAGTGTATGATCGCCTACCGGTGACCGTGCAGCCAAGAACCAGACGCCAGAGCTCACTCGGCGCCAGGTTCACGGCACAGAGCGGAAGGCTGGTGAGAGCCGCTCAGGCAATTCTCACCAGGCCAGCTCTCACTCTCGTAGCGACCAGCTGGCTACCCGGGTTGACGTGACAGTCTCTGACCGGCCATGGGCTGAGGCTAGGAAGAGGTCCCCCCGATCGCCGGCGCCAGCAGTTTGACACACCGTGAGGACAAGCACCGGTCTCACCGTGACAGTGGTCTCTGCAGGTCGCCTGACCGCCGCTTCCACAGGGAACGGACGGGTACGGCAACCAGCAGTAGCTCCTCTGACACACGAGATCGGGGTGGGCCTGTTCCTTTTCCCAAGTCCACGCCATTCCCCTCCCCCGGGAGATTGGCTTCGACTAGGCCTGCCAGCTCGATCACCTAAACGCAGGTTCGGTGATCGCCTGCCAGCCCATCCAAGCCCGCTGGTTCTGCCAGTGAGCGAGGGGGGAGTGTCAGGTCTGCCTCTCCCGTGCCTTCAACTTCCTCGGGTTACACCGGGAAGAGCGAGGGACTGAGGAGTGATCGTGAAGGGCCGCCCCGCACGATCCCGTCAAACGCTGTACGTGCCAGGCACGGTCCTTGGATCGACCAGGTCGTACGTGCAAGTGACAGGAGGAGACCGAGAGGGGTCTGTCGCCGATCCCCCTCCTGAAGGGGGAGGATCTCGGGATATGCTCTTGTTCGAGGGACTTGACGGTCCTACTCCACAAGATTCAGTGACTCCCGAGATCCAGAGGAACTTTGCCGAGGTTATTGCGCTGATTCGTCAGCACAACGACCTCGGGGAAGGATCGCCGCTTCCACCATCCAAGCCCACGTCCCGGCTCGAGTCGTATTGGGGCCCGAAGAGGGAACCCAAACCGACGGTGGGGTTGCCGCGGTCTGAGCTTGCCGATTCTGTTCTGAACCAGGTAGAGTCTCTCGTCTCCGGACAGGAAGGCTCTCTCAGGTCGGGCAGATCAAACAAGCTACTTCCACCTCCTCTTACTGGCGGACAGCTTGGCCATTTTTACGTGCCTTCAGAGGATCTAATGCCGCCCAAACAGGTGAACCCAGAGTTAGCCAGGCTAACTCCGGTGTGTGTTGTCGCAGCAGCTCCTGTCAGAGAACCTCTGGTTCTCGCAACAAGACGCAACTAGGCCTGGAACCTACCTCCTATGGCAGCTTTCCAGGCCGTCTCCTGGCTAGACCTGTGGTCCCTCACAGTGTCTAAGGTTGCAGCCAACTCCGGGGGAATCTCCCCCGAAGAAGACTCGGCTTTCAGGAGACTTTGTCAGTCTGGAGGAAGAGCCATCTCCTTCCTCGCCCACCAGACGGCAAACCTGTGGGCCAACCTGGTACTTTGCCGTAGGGACGCAGTCCTTACCCTAGTATCCAGGGCGGTTGGGCGTGAGGCGGCGTTGGGCCTACACAACGGACCAGCACGGAGTTCCTCCTATCTCTTCCCTGGAGAGATGGTGGACGCTGCGGTGGACAGACGGCGCACTGACGATAGTGACCGTCTCGTTCACCAGGCAGTTTTGAAGGCTTCTGGGCAGCCTCGAACTGCGGCCAAGCACAAGAGCTCGGCTAGCGCTTCCTCGGCTGCTAAGACGAATGCTTCGTCGAAGCCCTGAGGAAAGACTCTGTCTTCTTCGTCTTCTGCCAAGGGGGGGCAGAGGGCCGTAACCAGCCCTCCTCCCAACCTTCCTTCTCACGAGGGGGGGCAGGGAAGAAGTCGAGGAAAGGCGGGAAACGCTAGGGACGGCGTTCCCCCTCACCTGCTGCCGGAAGTGGGGGGGTGCCTGGCGAGCCATTGGGCAACTTGGCAGCGCTACGGTGCCTAGACCTGGATAGTAGATGTCCTTTGGGAGGGATATCTATTACCCTTCGAATCTCGGCCACCCCTCACCTCCAACCCGGTCCATCTGCAGACATACGTTCCAGGATCATCGAAGGACGTGGCACTACGACAGGAGATCAAGACCATGCTGAGCAAACGAGCTGTAGAGATCGTCACGGATCAGTCACCGGGCTTTACAATAGAATCTCTCTCCCTTGAACCGATTTGTTCGCCAGACTCGGTTCACGATGGAGACGGCACGTTCCGTGCTCGACTCCATCAGGGAGAACGATTTCATGCTTTCAGTGGATATAAAGGACGCGTATTTTCAGATACCCGTCCATCAATCCTCCAGGAAGTACCTCCGCTTCATCCTCGACGGGGCGGTGTACCAATTCAGGGCACTTTGCTTCGGTCTCTCAACCACCCCACAGGTGTTCATGCGAGTGTTCACTCTGGTGTCTGCTTGGGCCCATTCGCACGGGATACGTCTTTTGAGGTATCTTGACAATTGGTTAGTCCTGGCGAGCTCCCGCTCGCAGTTGCTACAGGACAGGGATCGACTCCTGAAGTTCTGCCGCGATCTGGGGATCGTGGTGAACTTCGAGAAGTCCGATCTCGAACCCAAGCAGAGGATGAAGTACCTGGGTATGCTGATCGACACGGCAGCAGAGCGAGTCTTCCCCGCAGACTTGTGGATCAGCAGATTCAGGGAGGCAGCCAACCAGGCAGCTCAGCAATGGCAAGTCGTGATCGGCCACCTGTCGTCACTCGAGAAGTTAGTCCCTCACGGGCATCTTCACCTGCGGTCTCTTCAGTGTAGACTAAAAGAGAGTTGGTCACAGGCGACGGACCCACCATACTTCCCCGTGCCCATCACGCTGGAGGTAAGGCAGGACCTAGCCTGGTGGCTTGACGACAGGAACCTCTTAAGAGGAGTGCCTCTACGCACTCCCCCCCCCCCCCTCCCCCTGAGATGCTGCTCTCAGACGCCATCGAACGAGGGGGGGATGGGGCGCACACCTGGAGGAGTTGCTGACTTCAGGAGTGTGGGACGATCACGACAAGCACCTTCACATCAACGTCCTGGAGCTCAAGGCAGCGTTTCTCGCTCTCCAAGAGTTCCAGGACCACTTGGTGGGACACTCAGTGGTGTTGATGTGCGACAACACCACGGTAGTGGCTTACGTCAACAAACAGGGGGGCCTAGTGTCTCTCCCGTTGTATCAGTTGACACGGCAGGTGCACGAGTGGGCCGTGGCTCACTCAATAGAGCTGTCAGCCCGCTACATTCCAGGGAAGAGGAATGTAGTAGCAGACAAGCTCAGCCGTCGGGATCAGGTGATAGGAACCGAATGGTCCCTACACCAGGATGTGGCGGAAAGGCTCTTCGACCTGTGGGGGTGTCCAGTCGTGGATCTGTTCGCCACCTGGCACAACAGGAAACTTCAAGTTTTCTTTTCAGCCGTGCCGGACCCATGGGCAGCTGCAGAGGACGCTTTTCAACACCCGTGGGACAACCTCTTCGTTTACGCCTTTCCCCCGTTCAGCCTGATTCGCAAGGTGATCAGTCGAGTGCTGACCACCCTGAATCTCAGGATGATCCTGGTGGCTCCCAAATGGCCTCAGGCCATTTGGTATCCGGACTTGTTGGCTTTGCTTGCAGAAGCATCGAGAGAGATTCCCCATTGGCACAACCTTCTCGCCCCGCCACACGTAGAACGGTTACCACCCGATGGCTAGTCCAGTCTCTAAATCTTCACGGGGTTGGCTGTTATCCACCATCTCTTGCGAACGAGAGGCTTTTCTCGTAGCGCAGCAACAGATATGGTTGGAAACGTCAGACAGTCCTCTGCAGCTGTGTACCAGGGGAAGTGGGCCGTCTTCTGTGGTTGGTGTCGTAGACGGGGTCTATCTCCTCTCAGAGCCACTCTTCAGCAGGTAGCGGATTTCCTCGTGTTTCTTCGTTGAGAGAAGCTCCTCTCAGTCCCCACAGTGAAAGGATATAGAGCCGTCCTAGCACTAGTCCTGAAACTGAGGGGATTGGACATCTCGAACTCATTTGAGATCTCCTTGCTCATGAGGAGCTTCGAAAGGTCCTTTGTTCCCACCCAGGAACTCCAGGCCCCTCCGAGTGGGAAGTGACTCTCGTCCTTAGGAGTTTGACTCGAAGACCCTTCGAGCCACTCTGAGAGTCGTCAGACAGGGATCTGACCCTCAAGACCCTCTTCTTGCTGGACCTGGCATCGGCGAAGAGAGTAGGGGAACTTCATGGTCTTTCCTTCGATGTGAAACATTCCAGGGGATGGGGATCTGTGTCGCTCGATTTCGTCCCGAACTTCGTAGCGAAGACTCAGAATCCTTCGGTCCCTGACGACAGGTTCGAGTCTTTCACAATCCCCTCCCTAATGGACTTCACTAATAATGATGCGGATGAGATGCTGCTTTGTCCTGTGAGGGCGCTACGGCGCTATCTGAAGAGAACTCGACACCTCAGGCCTGAGTGCTGACGCCCTCTTCGTTTAGCACCGGTGTGACCAAGAGAAGTAGTCCAAGAACACGCTTTCTTTCTGGCTCCGCGTGAGGTAATCAGGAGAGCGTACGAGGCTGATGGTAGTGACGACATCCGTACGCTCCGTCCGAGAGCCCACGAAGTCAGGAGCATTGGTCCTTCCCTTGCGTTCCGCAAGAACTTCTCTGTGGCGCAGGTCCTGAAGGCAGGGGTCTGGGCCAACCAGACTACCTTCACCTCCTTCTACCTTCGGGATATTGCCCACAGGTCCTTGGATACTTTTTACTTGGGACCCGTGGTGGCTGCTCAACACGTTGTGTAGCTAACCCAGACCCTTGCAGGCTGAACAGCATCGAGTCCTGGTGTGACTGTAAGAATGGATGAGTGAATGAGAGTGTGACTGGCTCCTCTTCCCATCTTTTTCTCCCCCTCTACCTGTGGGCAGGTAGAGGGTGGATATCTGCTCCTATGGATAGGAGCAGATATCCACCACTTCCCCCAACAAGGGGGGGGAAGTGGATGCCAACAAGAGACAAACCCATAACTTTATATTGCCTCTTGCAAACAGGAACTTGTTCTTGCTTGCTGGTACGAAGAGATACGCTTGCCTCTCTCTTAGTACTTGGTCCAGAGGTCTGACCATTGATCCTGCGGTGCACACCCCGATCAATCGGACAGAGGCTTGGATCCCTCCCTCGGTCTTACGACCAGGGAGGCATTCCAGGGTTGGACGAACACCAGTCTATTCACCAAAAAGACTCAGATTCCTCCCACCAACGAGATGTGAGTCTTCCTATTGTTAAAGGACCGAGGGTTTGTATTCGTGTCGGAACAAATGGCAATTTGTCGAAAATTACATTTTCATACAATCAACTTACCTGTCAGATATATACATAGCTAAGACTCCGTCGTCCCCGACAGAAATTCAAATTTCGCGGCACACGCTGCAGGTAGGTCAGGTGATCAACCGTCCTGCCCTGGGTGGCAGGATTAGGAACCATTCCCGTTTTCAATTCATATTTTCTCTGTCGCTTGGAATGTAAACAACGTTTCCAGTTCCTCCTGACTTGATTTTTGGATTTCATCGCCATCGATCTTCTGGGCTATCTTTTGCAGGGAAGTACTGGATCTTTTGTTCGGCTTACGCATATTAATTTGTTTTAATAACTTTGGCTTCGAAAATTTCGAAGAATTGTTTACGTGTAACTACCGAACTTTTCGGTAGACACTCACATAGTTTGCAAGAAGGAAAATTTTAATATTTATTCATAATAACGTGTAGTAAATGTTAGAATTGGTTGAGCTAACTTCCTTCTTGAGGAAGTCAGGAATTGAATTAGTTACGCTTCCTTTAGAAGTTTTTATAGCTCTTGTACTAACGAGCAGTTAGAGCATTAACAATACTAGTAGTGTTGTATCCTCATCTCCTTCTTACTTCACAGAATCTTCAAATTCATATTGCAATTTGAAGACAAAGGAATGTAGCTCAAAATACGAGCTATTGAAAGGTAAGAAGTGATTTTAGTGTTCACAGTGCAGTGGAGGGTGCGTTCTGATCGGCTCTGTTTCGCTCCCAGGCCTAGACCTCTTCCAAGCTCACATACCCAGAGGAGAAGGAAAGTCGAAAGCCTTACGGAGGTTATGGAGAATCCCCACCGATCAGGGCGTCCCCACTCCGGCAGGATCTGTAGAACGTCCCATACTGCCAAGTTCCCGCCAAATTGGGAAAGGCGTCCTAGAAATAGTAGAGGTGCGTCCGATCGGCTCTTGTCTCGCTCTCAGGCCTAGACCTCTTCCAAGCTCAACAAGCCCAGAGGAGAAGTCGAAAGCCTTACGGAGGTTATGGAGAATCCCCACCGATCGGGCGTTCCCTCGGCAGATCTGTAGAACGCACCCAGACTGCCAGGGATAGCCATTGGAAAGGCATCCTTTTTTTAAAAAGTGCATCTCTTCTTCCGTTTCTTCATCTTACATCCGAAAAGACGAGAATGTACATGTTTGGAGTTCGGACGATCTGGCGCGTTCTCTGAAAACTAAGAGAACACTGAGCGAGAGGCTGAGAGCCAGCCAGCAAGCTAGCGCGAGCCACGTTCCAACAGCCAGCAGCGAGCCACGTTCCAACAGACTAGCGCGAGCCACATTTCCAACAGACTAGCGTGAGCCTCGTTCTTACAGATAAACGTGAGCCGCGTTCCAGCAACTGAGCGCGAGCCGCGTTCCAGAACTTTTTTCTTGGCGCAAGGCGCCTTCAAAGAGAAAACAGATGGCTAGACTGAGGAGCCTTATAGTAGAGTGGCAATCAGAAGGATGCTTCCATTGAACGTTTACTGGCAAGAGGCTCGTAGAAGAAGACTAGAGGCGCTCGGAACTATCAGGGCGCACGGGACCTTCCACGCAAGCGGAACGTTCCAGGAGCGAGTCTCCTTTCTAGCGTGCGGAACATTCCAGGCGCGCGGAACTATCCAGACGCCAGGCGCTAGGCGCAAGGATCCAGGCGCCAGGCGTCAGAATATTCCAAAATCTTCATTTGAGAGAGAGGTCAGTCGCGAGACTCCTCTTTGAGTTTTTTAACTTGAGCAACTTTCCCCTGGCAAATGTGCAAGATGTCGCACAGGCAGCCGTTGTTTTTGTCAGAAGGATTCTGATACTAAGAGAAGCCCCTTTTCATTATTCAGAAGACTCCTGTGTTAGGCAGTTCCTCTCAATGCGGACTCTCTCCTTCATCCATGCTCTTCCCTCGTTTTGAGGAGGCAAGAGCTTTGGGAGTTTTTCTTAATAAGAATCTCATCGACGTTTGGTATGATGGCGGATAGGAAATATCTACTTCCTTCCGTAAACCCTAGTGATGAACAGGAATTCTGTCTCTTCCGCGATTTATGAGGAAATCACGAAGATTTAAAGAGTTCCTGGATTAACTTCCTTCCTTAAGAATATATATATACTCTTCTATCGTTCTATTAACGAAAAGAACGAAGATAGTAGAAGGTAGTAGAGTTTTCTGCTGTATGAGTATACGATACGGTCAAAATCATAAACACATAACGTAGTTACTTCTTTGCTGTGCAACTCAATTACCAGTATCCTTCTACGACTTTCCTAGGAAGGACTACGCTTAAAGGGATTGTTAAGACAACACCTACTTAGCTTCTAGATTTATCGAAGTCTTGTTTCGCTTAAATATGCTTTAATAAGAACTCCCTGAAGTTCAATAATAATTTTATAAGATTCCTTTATTAAATGGAGTAGCTGGCAACTCTGGAAGAGTAAGGCCAGACGGCTAACGGAGACTACTTTTTGCTGAGAGCCTGAGACCAACGCAGTACCATGTAGTCCAGTAGTCATGAGCGGTCGGGTTCATCTCTCTCTCCTGCGGGATGGAATAAACTATCCGTATCTCTCCCCTGCAATCGCGGTCTTAACCTCGGATTGAGGGGATAGTTAAGCTAACATAAATAAAATAGTATACCTTTGCTAAGAAGCTTTCAATAAGAGAGATATTACAACCTTTCAATGCTGTTTACCGTAGGTAACATTATTAAAGGATTCTATCGCAGCAGAACTTTATATTATATAATGCTCTCAGGCTTACGAAAGCATAGCTTATTAGAGTACCTGCTCAGAAGAACATGGATGAGTCGGATGGGAAACATTCTCTTTGTGGCAGAACTTGTTTCCCTGAATGGACTATACTACGTATATAAAGTTTTTTCCTACTAAGAACGGAATTAACATGTGAAAGGATGTCGGGTACCATAAAGGCACAGGTGTTCTGGCACATAACCTAAAAAGAATTAGAAGGAAGCGCCAGCCTGGCGCAAGTTGCGCCAGCCTGGTACATAGCGCTAGAAGCGCCAACCTGGCGCAATGCGCCAGAAGCGCCAGCCTGGCGCAGTGAGCCAAGAGCACCATCCAAGATTTTCTCGTTTTAGCGAGTTATTAACCTAAGAGTCCAGTAGCCTCTCGGACACCAGGCTCGGTAACGGCAAGATTCGTTCCTGATTTCGTTACCCATTTAATCACTTAGGCCAATTCCACGACTCTCTCATATCGCAAAGAGCATCGAAAATCTCTCGCGTCCTGTTCGCGTTAACAAAGAGAACCTTTTCGATCGACGATAATAACTGTTAACATGTTTAACATTTATTGGAAAGAGTTGTGAGAACCTGCGGAAAGTCTTCTTCATAGATCTCTTAGTAAGGTAGAAGACGAACAGGCTTCCTATAGACTGCTTCCTTTTCCTTCAAAACCAAGAGAGGTAGCAATATATGCCATCTTTATTTTTTTTTAGAAAGGGGAATAAACTTTAGTCTTTTTTTCCCCTAAATATAAATTATTTGCAGAATTTAAGATAAAGGGCGTCAAAGAAAGAGAAGATAATACTTTTTGCCTCATTTTGGCCTTAGAGAAGTTGGATTCACAGAGGTCACGTTCTTCTCACAGCATGTTTTGGAAATCTTTTCCAAGACAGTCTGAATATTCTATCAGCATCTATTATAAATGGACCTTAACAACCTCTCCACTCTGAGTCTGTCTGCATGCAGACTGACCAGAAGTGGACATGAATGAGAGGATTTTTCAAGGTAAATGACAATAGTCATGGCCAAGACATAGAATTGCTGCAGATCGTGCTAGAGGGAATGAGGAAGCTGTCCTCTTCCGATACCTCTGTGAACCACATAGCGGTTTTTTCTTCCCTTTCAGAGGGAAGAATCACCTTTGTATATATCTGCTATCAAAGAACGCAGTAAAAGGCTATCCTCTGTCTCTATAAAGGGATTGGAGATAGCAGAGGATTAAGATCTTGCGGGATCTTATACGATACCTCAATATTGACAAGAGTAGGATATCATGTACTTCTAATGGGATCTTTTTTGTGGCCACAGATTCTATGTTCCGACAAGATGGAACTGCTCCTCATCAAACTTCTTTGAGAAATTTTTATGAGGGAATTCTTTGTTTCTCTTGGTCCCAAACGATCAAGAAGACAAGTGAATTTTTTTAGCATTGGAATCTCGCATCAGATTCTATGGAGATTAGGCTATGGGTTCTTGCCAGCATAGTATGTCTGGCAAAAGAACTAAAACCCCCTATTCCTGATTCAATGTTTTCAGATAGAGGTTTCGTTGTCTAGGCAGGGTACTTACGTTTTCATCTACAGTAGAATGGTTAAAACGTTTGCTTACAGAGTCTTTGGAATGCGATGACGGCTCGAAATGCTTCCCAGAAGGTGTTCAGAGGAATACAATAAAGAGCTAGAAATCAGGAGTACTCCCAATTTCAGCTCGGAGTCTCCTTCGACTTCCAAGCTTCTTCCCTTCCTTCGGACAAGTATAGGGAAGATTCTGCAACGAGAAGCCCCTTCAACAGGTAAGAAGAGATCTCGTGAGCAAGGGAAGTACTCAAGAAGGATCCTCCTCGGAGGAAGACTCTTATCTCTCATACTGTTAGATATCCTATCGTATACTGGATGTAGCTGACTACAATCACCTCCCCTTGCCGGAGAGGCCAAAGCTCAAAGTGGAAGAATTTCTTCCACCCTTCTCCAGTCTTGTGATTTACTATTGTGGATGTTCAGGACTTTCGGACAATGTAGCGCCAACCAGGAGCCTTATGCTAAAACAGGCGTAAAAAATGCCAGAGGCAGACAGCCCAAGAACACTGTCATTGTCTGATGAGGAGAAAGACCAGGCCTACAATCTGACACAGTTGCGCTAGATGCGAATATATAGGACGGATAAGAGTGTCCGATGTGGACATTGCCAGACATCCTCGAGACTCTACCAAGCTCGAAGCTCCGGCAAGTGGGGAGGAGCCAACCAGGCGCGAGGCGCCAGGCAGGCGCGAGGCGCCAGGCAGGAGCGAGGCGCCAGGCAGGCGCGAGGTACCAGCCAGCCACGAAGCTCCAGGCAGGCGCAAGGCGCCAGCCAGGCGCGAGGTGCCAGGCAGGCACAAAGCGCCAACCTGGCGCGAGACGCCAGCCAGGCGCAAGCCAGGCTCTAGGCGCGAATCTCCAGCTAAGGCGCGAGGCGTCAACCAGATGCGAGGCGCCAGTCAAGCGAAAGGTACCAGACAAGCGCTAGGCTCCAACCAAGAGCGAAGCACCAGCCAGGCGCGAGGTTCCTGCCAGGCTTCAGGCTTCAGACGGGAGAGATCCATTTCAAGAAAGCCCTGGTCTTCTTTGAAACATGGAGATCTCCTAAGCACTTCATAAGTGACTTGATTCCTTCAAACAGCTGAGAATTAAAAGCGCAGGAAGTGCGCGCTTTTGCAAATTCTTGTTCTTTACATAACAATATGTCATATAAGACATATTAGCTGTGTTGTACGGTAGAGGCAACTCTGTGTTGACTTCTCATTACACAAAGGATGTCAAGTTAACCTACGAGAGATCCTTCTCTTTTGGTTTATACGTTTCTGCGGTGATACGTTACTGGGATAAGGAGCCGACACTGATCCTTAACTTTGAGTTAAAGTTATTTAACTTAGTGAAATTATTGGGGTTTTTGAAAGGAGTGTGGGGATAACTCTTTTCAATTGAGCGCGAACCCTAGTGTTAGGATCAGGTGATCGGGATCGGTGTTTGCGCTCCTTCTAAAGGTGTATTGTCATAGAAGTGGTCCAGTACCATTGACAAAGTCCTTTCAGGCTCTGCCGAGTAAGCGGTTCATACCCCATCGGCAGACCCACAAGAACTCTTAGCCATAGATCACATATCTCGCTAAAGTCTTGAGGTGATGCAGACTACCGGGCAACAGCCACGAAGTCTACCACCTATCAGATAGGAACCAAGGTTTATTTATACCTACAACATATGTTGTTTACCTGTCTATTCCATGTTAGCTGTCTCTTACCCTCCACCAAAGGGTGTCAATCAGCTATGTATATATCTGACAGGTAAGTTGATTGTATGAAAATGATATTGTTATAATACAATAAAGTTTCATACATACTTACCTGGCAGATATATACGATTAATGGCCCACCCAGCCTCCCCGCAGGAGACAGGTGGAAGAGAGAAAATATGAATAGAAAACGGGAATGGTTCCTAATCCTGCCACCCAGGGCAGGACGGTAGATCATCTGGCCTACCTGCAGCGTGTGCCGCGAAATTTGAATTTCTGTCGGGGACGACGGAGTCTTTAGCTATGTATATATCTGCCAAGTATGTATGAAACTTTATTGTATTATAACAATATCATTTTTCCTAACTATACAAACCTGAGGTCCTTTACACATAGTCCCACCTCATGCCACCCCTCACTCTGCAGTTTTTGCTTGGGCCTAAAGCAAAAGTGATTCGTCACCTCACAGTCGCGCGGCGCGTGGACTGTCGGACAAGCAGTTAACTACCGAACCATTGTTCGAAAGGTTACGACCTATCCAGCTGCCGCTAGTAACCTTCCTATTGTAAAAGGACCTCAGGTTTGTATAGTTAGGAAAAATGCAATTTTGGACAAATTGTCATGTTGTAATGCACATATATATCTTTTGTTATTTACTTTTTGGATATATGAAGATGTTTTACTGCCGGATTACCGCCGTAGTGTGACGCAATCACTTTCGGTCCCTGGGCCTCTGTCTGTTTTCACACCATAAGATATTAATGGGGCCGAATTTGCAATGACCAGAAAGTCGTTAAAAGAGGAAGGTTAGCATTGAGGGGCATATGTTTTGATTGAGAAAAATACAATTTTGTACATGAACTTTCCTGTCAGATATATACTTAGCTATAGTCTCCGACGTTCCCGACAGAATTTCAAATCTCGCGGCACACACGACAGGTAGGTCAGGTGGTCTACCTTACCCGCCGCTGGGTGGCGGGAGTATGAACCAATCCCATCTTCTATTCAGATTTTCTCTGTCGCCGAGAACGACAACAACTGTTGTGGTTTCCTCTCGATAGATTTTTTCGATTCTCGCTTGCCTGGAGTTCATTTTGGACCTTTTGGTGACGTATTCGTTCTGTTTGGCTTGGCATACGCTGTTTCTGGACTAGTTTTTGACTTTGCGCTGGATTTTTCTTGAACATGTCTGATTTAGATACAGTAACTAAGACTCCTGTTTTGTTTAGTGTATGTTCGATTGAAGGATGTAAGGTGAGGTTGCCGAAAGCTTCGGTTGACCCTCACACTGTTTGTATGAAATGCAGGGGGAATGAGTGCGCTTTTAGTAACCCTTGTAAGGAATGTGAGGGACTGAATGAAGATGAATACAAGGCTCTTTCTTCATACATTAGGAAGTTGGAACGGGATAGAGTTCGTAAAGCGTCCTCTAGGAGTTCTAGTAGGTCTAGAGTGAGTGAGTTTGAATCTGACCCTAACATTAATGTAGAATTAGAACCTCCTTCCCAGGTTGCAGCCCCTGCTTCCCGCGCCGAAGCCGAAGATTCGTCATCGGAGGCGGCGGCTTTAAAGGCTACGATTCAGTCGATGGAAAAGAAGATTCGCCTGTTAGAGCAAGGTAAGTGTGAGAGTGTTGGTGATCAGTGCAGTGTCCCCAGTGTTGTGGAGGGTGCGTCTGACTGGCTCCTTGGTGCCTCCAGGCCTAGACCTCTTCCAGACTCCCAGTTCCAGTGGGATGGGAGGAGGAAAGTCGAAAAAGAAACCAGGAGGAGGGGCTAGGGAGAGCCCCCACCGGTCAGGCGTCCCCTCGGCAGATCCTGAAGTACGCTCCCAGGCTGCCTCGGATCGTGTCAAGAAGGAGATCCTGCGTCAGTGTTTCTCCTCTTCTTCTTCGCCATCACCGAAGCGCGGCTGGAACTCCCCGGATGCGTCGCGCCCGTTGAAGAGGGCTTGGAAGGCGCCCTTCAGTCCTTTGGCTTCCAGCCCGGAAGTCTTCCCTGAAGAGGCTTCTTTGGAAGTGAAGAGGCCCAGGAGATCCTGTGATCACTCGTCTTCTCGCGCCCCTCGCTCTGTGGCTGCATCGGAGGAAGACCCTGTGGATTCTCCTACTAGAGTCCTTGCGGGACTCCAGGCTCAGATCTTGGCCCTGGCGGACTCTCTGGCTTTAAGATCTCGTAGGAGAAAGGACGTATCTCTTCCGGTCAAGAGATCTAGATGCCATTCATCAGAGGATCGCTCTCCTCGTCGTATGCGATCTCCTTCATATGGGGTAGATTCGGCTGAGCGTAGGAGCTCACGCGAGTGGCCCCACTCACCTGGCTCTCTCTCAGCATCGTCAAGGCGCCAGACTTTGGGCAGGCGCTCTTTGGATGGCGCCAGTTTTTCTCCGGATAGGCTCCCCGCTTTCGGTAGGCGCTCCTCTCCTGCTCATCTTGCGTCCTCTAGTGTGCGTCCTACCGGAGAGAGGCGCTTAGGGCAGAACAGGCTCCTTTCGTCGACTCCTTCTCGTCGGTCTTCTCCTCATCAACTCCGAGAACCTAGAAGGCGCCCTTCTCCGAGTTGGCGCTCGTCACCTGGCTGCCGCTCTCCTCGCGTTTCGGATCTTGTGTCGAGTAGGCGCTTTTCTCCTGTTAGTCGCTCCTCTCCCTTCCATCAAGAGTCTGGTAGGAGCCATGCGCCTGGTAGGTGTCCTTCTCCTGGCAGCCGCTCTCCTGTGGATAGGCGCTGTTAAACGCAAAATCTATCCAACTCAATCTTACTAACCCGCTGTTCGTAGAAGACTCCGCAGGTCCAATCATTCACGGCCTACATTCCTTGTGATGACGTCATGGCATGTCACGTGACGTACCACGTGATACATGCGCACAGATTGTATAACGAATATACATATACAAAATTAAATCTTTTATTTAGCTGCATATCTTACGTTATATGCAGAAACACTAACACTCTCCCCCCTTCTTCTTTGTCTTGGAAGGAGAGTTTTAACTGCTGTCGTCTCCATTCATTCTCTGCTGACCGCAGCACGTAGCTGCTCGGTCGACGCCCCCTCTCTTTCGTCAGACAATCAGCAAGTTTGCTGTGATGTATCAACCCAGACCACTTCCGTAATTTCACCACGTTCTAGCATGTCTCGCAAAACAGCTATGTCAATCTCAATCTCTTATCTTCCACATTCTTGTAGGAATGAAGAGCGTCAACAAGGCTTTTATTGTCAACGAAACATTTTATTTTCATGCTCATACATCCAGAAATTTCGCACATAATTCTAGCCAGGTATACTGCAGTTCTCTGCACATTCCAAAGCGCCATTGTTTCAGCTGATAGGGTGGACTTGACCACTCTTCTAATTTTTCTTGTTTGCCAGAATACTGGACTTCTCTCCATATCATTATCCCGTAAGAAAATCACGAATCCTCCTTGTGATCCATTTCCTTTTAAGTTGGCAAAAGAGGCATCGGAAAAACACTCGAGGTGACACTCTTCAAGATTCCTCATCCTTGGCATATACAAAGTTAAACATTATCAGTCTTTACTCTCTCTATGACTTTGTTGAGTCGCATTAAATCTGACACTGTTGCATTGCAACGTTAACCCACTTAACTCACACACGTCAAATGAAATGTCAGGTCTGGTGTGAGTAGCAATCCAAGCTTAACTGTCCAATCATAGCTCTATACTCTGATTTCTCCGAGTCAGACAGCTCTGCAGACTTCACCGCAGCCCGTTGTCTACTCACAGGTATTGGTTTCAAGGTCATTGCATACTGCAAACTGGTCAAGAGCTATGCTGCCATTCTTGTTTGATACAAACATTTATTCCAACGTATTTGAAGGCCTTAGTCTCTGAGCTCCCTATGGTGAATGTCTCTCTCAACTGATCAATCACTTGTCGCTTAAACTCTGGTGTTCCTGCCCCACAAAAAATCATCGACATGAATGCACACCACTCCTTCAGCTTTGCCGTCACGTAACCAAAACAGCGCCGGATCAAGTGTACACACTTTAGCTCCCAGATTTAGCGCAGATTTTTAACACTCAAATACCACTGTCGAGTGGCATCACACAAGCCGTAAACAGTCTTCTTTAACCTCCACAGCTTACCTTCATCAAACTCTGGTGGAGGACGCAGGTGTACAATTCTTTCAATCTTGTCCCCTGCAGGTATGCTGCTTTGTATCCATTGTGTGGCAGTCCAGTGACTGTAGCGGCCAGTGACAAAGCCAAACGCACCGCCTCCTTGGAGCACGTAGGAGAATCTTTTTTCAAATCTGTGCTGTTTCTTCTTCAAAACCTCTCGCAACTAAACGAGCTTTCACCACTGGTTTTCCCCCTTTTAATTTTTCAGTAATAACCCATCGAACTGATAGTGCATCTTGTCCAACATCATTCACCTCTTCATAGACATCATTATCTTCCAGTTCTGAATTTCTGTTTCCTTGGCACTTAAGACTTGATCCGAATTAAATAGAACCATCATCTCAGTGTTGTCATCAACAATCTCTAAATCACTAAAATCTTTACTCAATCTGCCCAAGAGATACTTCCATCATAGTCCCACTTTAAATTATAACAGTTCTTGTATTTTCCAGTAGCTTTACCGGCTCGACTGACAATTTTACCCGACCTGAATTCACCACTTTCAACGTGTATACCTCTTACCCTTTCACCAACTGAAAGCCTTGATGTATCCTTTGATGCTGCTTCTGTCGCCATTTCTATATTTTCACTCTCTGCATATTCAGATGCATCCACTCTTCGATCTCCACTTCTGCGGACTTATTCCTCAGTGACTCTTCGTCCTCAGGAGGTCTTCCTCCACACAACTCATGGTTGTAACAAAGCGACGCTTGTTTTCTTTCCTCTTGCACTGTCTCTGGAGCAACGCTACACATATCTTTCACTATTGGGCTGTTAGCGGAGGAATGCGCTAACCTACACTCGTGTTACTCTTACGTAAACACCACCGTGTCGCACAAAAACTTGCTTCCCATCCTTGCCAATAACGATACCCGGGCCATGCCATTCAGGGCTGTCATTTCTTTTATAAAATACTTCATCACCATTTTCTTTTGAGTTCATTGACATCACTTGCACGTATGTTTGTGTCGCAAAGCTCTCCTCAAACGCTTCACTTGATTCTGATTTGATGAACTCCTGTCTAGCAAGTGTAATGCATTTAAATTGTCTCTCACAATTTCTGATGTACTAAATTCTAAAGCTGGTGGTTTATTCGTGTACACACTGGGTAATCCAGGATTATGACCGAAAACAAGCTGGTTGGGTGCGAACCCTGAGTGATTGGATAACGCATTTCTTGCAGATATTGCCCATGCCAAAGCCACTTCCAAGCTACATTTACTGTCATCCATGATTTTCCTGACAGTGTCGCCAAATCACAGCATTCTGCGCTCGCACACTCCATTGCTCCATGGACTCTCTGCAGAGGTTGTCATCACCTTGATGTTAAATGTTTCTCCTAGCACCCTCATATCATCATTATTGAATTCACAGCCATTGTCTGTTAGAATTTTTTTTCGGTGCACCAAAAATACTAATCCACTTTTTAAATAACTCACTCACAATGGTTGTTCCACGCTGTCACTAAATGACTGTGGCAGCACAGTACCTGGTTGCATGTCTATGATCACCAACAAATATTTCTTCCCCAAATCTTTAAATCCATTGCAATAGCTTCATTAAACTTACTCGCCATGGGATGCACACAACAGGACGTGGTCTGGCCTTCTTTAGCTTGTGACACATCTTCACACTCTATGTTTACTTTTTCAATGGCTTTTTTAATTTCCAAATTATAATGCCAGCATCTTTCACAAGTTTAATTAACCTTGAAGCTGTAGGATGGCCAAACTGTTTGTGTAGTTTCAAAGCAGTCTTTCTCACATCGCTTCCCCACAGTGTTGCCAGCGCTATGGTTTGGGGCAACACTCTCCTAGTCAAGCTGACACCGGCATTAAATAATGACCGATGACGATGTCTTCAAATCAATCAATTTCCCACACACATTTACCTGATCTGTTCCAAAGTTTATGATCATTTTAGCCTTCTTCATTGAGCGTTTACTCAACAATAGTGGTATGTTACAACTCACCACGTCTGTAGTCATGGTAGCGCTGATTCCGCCAATAGAGCAAGGAAGACAAACCACGTTTGATGGAAGACACTGTATTACCACTTGCAAACGTGAATGTGGATGATGATTCATTTTCCACAATCCTTTTACGTTCATAATCGCTTAAACCACAAACAAAATTACTCAACCAGTCAACTCCACACACCGTCGTTGAGCAACCTGAGTCCAATACGCACATCCCTTGGCCTCATCTACAAGCTTATTAAGTTTTCCTTCTTATCGCCATTTCCTGTGTACCCAACAAACAGGGACAAGTGAACACTTTCACTGTTTGTTTCCGAAGATTTTTCACCTTTTTCGTTGCCTTCCGAACCTCCGGAATTTTCGTACCCGCATCTGGACAGTAACGAGCCCAATGGAATCGGGAATCACATATTACACACCTTGACACCTTGCCATCTGGACCAATTGGGTTTTGTTTCCTCCGTGATTGTCCTCTTGCTGAATGTGGACCATCCTCCACGGCCTCTCATTGCACCACCCTCACCACGTAGTCTGGCTCTTCCACGCTGGTACCCCTAACATACAGAGCACTCTCTGGTGTTTCTGCAGTGCCACCCTCGTCCTTAGTCATGAAGACCGGCTCACTCTTTATCTCAGTGATGTTTTGTTAATTCCTGCACACCCTTACTATCTTTTTCTCCGATGTTGCCAGAAAACACTCTGTTTAACGTAGATTTCATATTATCATACGATACCTCTGCGATTGCTGACATCACTAGTTGCTGCTCACTGTCACTTAAACCACATGATGCAAAAGAAGCATAAACGCCATTACGGGATCAGGTAGTTCCATTTCTTGTTTCTTGAACTTAAAGTATGTGTGCTCAAACTCAGAAACAAACTTCCTTATTTCCGTATTCTCTGATCTTCTGAGATTATACAACTCTTGAAAGGCCGTAAACTGCCGACGCCCTTTTTCAGCAAGAAACAAACTGTCAAGTTTTTCTATGATAGTTTTTCACACCATTTTCTTTTTTTAGATCGCTTGTCTCCAGTTCCGAGGTTTCCACTTCTGGCGCGCCTTCCAGGACGAAGGTGTATAGCTAGTGCTTGTTGCTCCTTCGCAGTCGGTCAGTTCACACCATATGTCTATGTCCTTCTTCCAGCTTTCATATGCGCTTTCATCACTGAACTTAGGTGGCCACTTGCTTGACGCCATTATGATCTCTCCAACCACGCTCTGCTACCAGTGTTTTTTAAACGCAAAAATCTATCCAACTCAATCTTACTAACCCCCGCTGTTCGTAGAAGACTCCGCCAGGTCCAATCATTCACGGCCTACATTCCTTGTGATGACGTCATGGCATGTCACGTGACGTACCACGTGATACATGCGCACAGATTGTATAACGAAATACATTATACAAAATTAATCTTTTATTTAGCTGCATATCTTACGTTATATGCAGAAACACTAACAGGCGCCCTACTCCTGACCGTTCTCCGCTTGGCAGGCGCCAAGAGCCTCTCAAGCGCCCTGTCCCTGATAGGCGCTCGGCGCCTAGCAGCCGCTCTCCTCGCAATAGGCGTCAGGATTCTAGTAGGCATTCTCCCTCTCGTAAGCGCATGTTCATGGACGCGGACTTTCACGTGGTAGGAGCCCTGCCTCTCCTTCAGTCAAGATTTCGTATATCTCGAAGAGGGAGTCCGATCTCAGACAGGCCAGGTTGGATAGGCGCTCTTCGGTTTCGACTCGCCGCTCTCCTGTTGATTTGACTCCTCCTACGAGACGGCATTCTCCAACCTCACGCTCTGGTCCTGGAAGGACCTCTACTTCTTCTAAGGATCCTCCACGCTCTCCTCTGCAAGAAGGTCAGGAAGGTTCGGATGAAGAAACGAATACTTCGGCAGCAGTTTCTTCTTACAAGAAGCTTACAGAGTTTCTTCTTCAAGAGTTTGGGGATTCCCTTAGCCCCACTGCTCCTCCTTCTCCACACTCCCACACTCGTTGTTCTCCATGACAAAGACAACGAAGGATCGTCTTGCGTGAGAATTGAAGCCGACCCTTATCCATGAAGAAAGCGCTTAGGAGTTTTGGATCTTGGATGCGCTCCAAAGAGGAAGCAGGAAAAACGGTGTTCGCCTTCCCACCGTCGAAGCTATCCGGACATACTGGCTTTGGTACGAGACAGGGAGAGATTGGTGGGGCTGGGTCTCCCGTCCTCGGCCTCTGAACTCAGCCAAAACGACTTGGGCCATGAATGAGATCGACCACATTCTGAAAGGTATGTTCAGAGTGCTTGAAGTCTTCAACTTCCTTGATTGGTCGCTGGGATTCTGGCTAAGAGGACGTGCTTCCGAAGTGCCAGAGTCTTTCTCACCGGAAGACCTTCATTGTGTATTATCCTGCATGGATAAATCAGTAAGAGACGGAGCCAGCGAAATCGCTTCCTTGTTTGGGGCGGGCGTCGTAAAGAAGAGATCAGTTTATTGCTCCTTCTTGGCGAAGTCCGTCTCCCATGCACAGAGATCTTCGTTACCTGTTTTCTCCTCTCTCCGCTCAACTGTTTCCCAAACATCTGATTCAGGATATTTCAAAAGCACTTTCAGCTAAGGCTACGCAGGGTAACCTTCTGGCCCAGTCAGCAAGGAAGCCTCGTCCCTCCTTCTCTACCAAGACGAGAAAGGAGAAGTCAAGTACTCAGGAACCCTTTTGAGGGGCTTCTTCCTCCAGACCCGCCTCGTTTAGAGGTCGTAGACCCAACAGAAGAGGGAAGACTTTCTCTAAGTCAATCAAGACTTCCAAATAAGACTCAAGTCCTTCAGACGACGGTGGGCGCCAGGCTTTTACGATTTGCAGAAGTCTGGGCCCAGAAAGGGGCAGATTCTTGGACCCTATCAATCGTGAAGAGGGGTTTACCTCATCCCTTTCACCTCAAGACCTCCCTGACGACCACCCCAAGGGAGTTGACGGCCAAGTACAGGGACCCCATCATGAACCAGGCCCTCCAGCTAGCAGTAGATCAGATGCTGGAGAAGGAGGCAATCGAACTAGTGACAGACCATCGTTCATCAGGCTTCTACAACCGCCTTTTCCTAGTTCTGAAATCCTCAGGGGGATGGAGACCGGTGTTGGACGTAAGCGCCCTGAACTTCTTCGTGGAAAAGAAGAAGTTTACGATGGAGACCACTTCTTCGGTGCTGGCAGCGCTGCGTCCAGGGGACTGGATGGTGTCCTTGGACTTACAGGACGCTTACTTCCACGTACCGATCCATCCTTCCTCGAGAAAGTAGTATCTCAGATTCATGATGGGGGGAAGAGTATTCCAATTCAGGGCCCTGTGCTTCGGCCTCTCGACGGCCCCTCAAGTGTTCACGGGGATCTTGAGAAATGTAGCTCAATGGCTTTCATTTGGAAGGTGAGGATATCCCTGTACCTCGACGATTGGCTTATAAGGGCCAATTGGAAAGATCGTTGTCTGAAGGACTTACAGAAAACCTGGAATTGACGAGTTCGTCGGGGCTTCTGGTCAATTTCTTTCCAGAAGTCATGTTTGTAGTGCCCGAACAAGAGTGTTTATCTGGGGATCCAGATGAACTCTCAGAGTTTTCGGGCTTTTCCATCTCAGGAAAGGATAGCCCGGGGACTAGAGAAAGTAACAACCTTCTTAGGGAAAGAAGTATGCACAGCGAGGGAGTGGATGAGTCTGCTGGGGACGCTCTCCTCGCTGGAGCAATTTGTTTCCCTAGGAAGGTTGCACCTGAGACCGCTCCAATTCTTTCTTCATCAGAATTGGAGTCGTCGTTCTCAGGATTTGACGTTCTCCCTGTCCATATCTCAGCCAGTCAAGGAGGGAACTCGCATGGTGGGGCAGATCCCAACAAGTTTGCGCAGGACTGTCTCTGCAATCCCAGAGCCCCAACCTAGTGTTGTTCTCCGACGCGTCGGAGACAGGTTGGGGGCCGACTCTGGGAACCAGAGAGGTGTCAGGTACCTGGGTGGGGGACCAGGTGTCCTGGCACATCAACAGGAAAGAATTGATGGCAGTGTGGTTGGCTCTGAAAGCTTTCGAATCCAACGTCAGAGAATCCGTAGTGCAGATCAACTCGGACAACACCACGGCTCTGGCATACATCAGGAAACAGGGGGGACGCATTCCTTCTCTGTACGAAACAGCAAGAGACCTTCTTCTGTGGGCCGAAGAAAGGAGAATCAAGCTTCTCACCAGATTCGTACAGGGAGAGAGGAATGTGAGAGCAGATCTCCTCAGCAGGAAAGATCAGGTCCTTCCCACGGAGTGGACACTTCATCAAGATGTATGCCAGAGCCTTTGGAAGTTGTGGGGCAGGCTGCACATAGACCTCTTTGCCACATCAAGAAACACGAGACTGGATCTTTACTGCTCTCCCATATCGGATCCAGGCAATAGGGATCGATGCACTTCTTCTCGACTGGAAAGGGCTCGATGTCTACGCGTTTCCCCCCTTCAAGATTCTGGGGATAACGCTCAAAAAGTTCGCAGAGTCAGATTCGACGAGGATGACATTAATCGCTCCCTTTTGGCCGGCCCAAGAATGGTTCACAGAGGTACTGGAATGGTTAGTGGACCTTCCAAGATCGCTCCCCCTAAGGAGCGATCTACTCAGACAACCCCACTTCGACAGGTACCACAAAAATCTCCCCGCTCTCAGTCTGACTGGCTTCAGACTGTCCAAAGTCTGGTCAGAGCGAAAGGCTTTTCAACAATAGCTGCTAAAGCAATCGCAAGAGAATAGGAGGTCTTCCACCTTACGAGTATACCAGTCGAAGATGGGATGTCTTCAGACGGTGGTGCAAGAGGAATAACGTTTCCTCTTCCAGTACCTCTGTGACCCAGATTGCGGATTTCCTTCTATTTCTTAAGCAAGAATGTGGTCTAGTGGTATCTACCATTAAAGGATACCGCAGTATGTTGTCGGCGGTCTTTAGACTTTAGAACAGAGGCCTCAATATATCTGAGAATAAGGACCTGCATGACCTTATTAGGTCTTTTGAAACGGTTTTTAAAGAAGCAGTCTCCTAAAACACCGAACTGGAATCTAGACGTGGCTTCTTCAGTTTCTCGGATTCGTTTCTCTATTTTTGAACCCCCTCCTTAGTTCTAGAGAGAGAGGCTTCAGCCTTTCAGACCCACTGGTTTTGCTATGACACACCCCTGGCTCCTCCCCCTGATAGTCGTAAAAGAGCACAAACCACATCGGGGCGGAGCAACCAGAGAAGTGCGAGTTGACAGGAATCAACCGCCATATTTGAAGTTGACAGGACAGGCAGGAACACCTGTTACACCTCACCATTACTACAACAACCCTCCCCTAATTATTGTTACGAGGGACAACGACTTAATCAACTAATTAAAATGTCCAAAAAAGTCGTAGTATCAGCAGATGTGCATAATCTCAGCGAAACTAGCGAGATGACAATATTCCACCGGCACACAACCCAAAAGAAGAGAGGTCCCAAAACGGAAGAATACCAGCCAGGAACCTTCCAATAGTGAAATTCTTCAATTGTTATTATTACAGAACCAAACATTATTGAAACTAGTGAGAAAGGGTAAGGTTTAATATTCTGTTTTTATATAAAAACGTCTCGGATAGCAGCGGATATAGACTGATGACGTCACAAGCATGCATAAAGGTAAACAATGAGCCGGAACAGACCGTGCGGTAGTTTATAATCGTAAAAAGTTTAGATTAGATAAATTTCGAGACCGAAGTACATGACTACATATAAATCCTATAAACCTATGTTGTCAAGGTGAGCCTAAACATTGATAAAGGAAACTAAAGATCCTATTATATGACAAATACAAAGGTAATTAATGTTGTAAGGTGAGGTGTTTTAACTAGTTTTGCCTTACGAGCTAACTTTTTCTAACTTTAAGTTTAACATACTACGTCAATCTAGGCTACCTATTAGCCGCTCCCTTCCGCCTATCCCACCGAGATCCTATCGTCGACATTTAACTGGAGGGGTCCTGTCAAAGGCGGTATAATTGCGCCTACCTCAGCTAATGGGTAGAATTTTATATCACACTCGTTTCCTTTCGATATAATGGTTTACCCCTTACCATGAGGAACTGCGTCTTAAGAATTTCTGACAGGTCGGCTATATAAATATATAGATGATTACTGTAGAGGCTATATAAATTTAAGTATGGGATATTAGTGAGGATGCCGATGACCTGAATTAGTAACCGATGAAGGCATTTGAGCCTAGAACCCGATTGCCTGGCTTCAGCCTTCTAGGTCTGCTGCTGTCCAACCTGATTGTAAATTCATGAGCCATATTATAGACATCAGTTTAAACTTTTATTATCAAAAATTAAGTCTAGGTTTTCACTCCTATTGCAGAAGTAGTTCGACTGCAAAAAAGGAATGACAATACTCCTCCTCCTAAGCGCCCTCGCCGTAAAGTAGATTTACCTGAGAATGCAAATGAAGAATTATTTACAACTTATAATGAAGATAGTAGTACTATGAGGAATTTAACCCGCTTACCTTTAACAAACCTATTCCTACTTATATATCTAACAATTTTAATGCTGTGCCCTCCATTCATAGAGATGGGAAAATACAATTGAATGACTCCCTAATTGCATTAACATTAAGTGAGGGAGACAAAAACTCTCATGATCAATTCTTTGTTTGTAATCATAATAAAGAACTTGCAGACCTTTTCAAATTGATAAATTTGCCAAAGTTGAACTTTTGGCCAAGTGGCAGGTTGTTTAATGAAGATTTCAAGAAGAAATTTCACTTTGATATTGAAAACATTAAAATGGCTATATCTTCTTTTCAAGGACATGCAGCTCTGGCACAATTAGCTTACCCCTCTAAGATTAACGATATTGATTTCATTACTAAAGTGATAATTGGGCCTTTCAGGAAACACATTGATCTAATTAAAGTTTAATCCGATCATTCAGAAGTAGATCTTTACCCAGGAACCTCAATTTAGATACGAGAGATGCTATTATTAAAAGCTGGATGGAAAACTAATGATATATGGGTTCCTTATCCGTATGATCAAAGGAAAGGCTATTGCTTCGTGCTTTCGAAGGGCGGTCCCCTTTCCTTGAAGGAAGGGGACATTACCTCTAGAGGTGGAAGGTTCAACTTGGCAAGCATCAGGGCTACCCCAGAGGGAAATTGTTAATTTTTACAGAGGATTCAGGGGAAGCTTTGGGTTCAGGAATAGGTTCAATCCCTACAGGCGAGGTATCAAGAGAGGTGGCCGAAGAGGGGGAAGGAGTACAGGGGGACAGACAGCAATTAATTCAGACGTCAAAGATAAGAAACAAAACTAATTATGCTTTAATTCTTAATACCATCGAGCCCTGCTGGGACCAAGAGGAAAATAACCTGGAGCTACACAGTAAAAATAAAAATTTGGCAAAGGTACCCACTAACAATTCAATGATATTAGAAGAGTTAAATTTCCCTACAGAAGCCTCTAGCTCCAAGGAAACCTCTCGCCGCCCTCCAGTAAGTGGGATAGGTAGGTCGTTGACAAATAAATTTAAAAATTGGCAAAAACTCCCAAATCTTCTTTTGCATGCAACTGATCAGTAAGGGTGTGAGACTCCCATTTAGCAATAAAAATAAGGCTCAAAAGACTTTGAAAAGATTAGGGGTTGATAGATATTATTCTCCTAGCAAGAGAATAATACTAGAGAGAGAATGTAACAGATTACTAGACCTAGGGGGTAATAGAACAAATTAACAGAAATGCTTTTTATTACTCTAACCACATATTTTACAAAGCTTAACCGATGGGAGCATTCGCCCTAATCTTCGATATGAAATTGCCTTAAATACTATGATCAAGAAACCTTCTTTCTCTATGCTGAAACCTAAAACTATATTCCCTTATTTGCATTTAAACAACTGGGCATGTAGACTTGATTTAAAGGATGCTTATTGGCACGTCCCTCTTCATTCAAGTGCTCAAAGATTCTTAACGTTCAAATTAGGAAAACGTAAATTCCAAACATGGACGGTTTGTTACCCTTCCCTCGGGTTAAAGAACAGCTCCTACATCTTTCCAAACTAATGTACACAGTAGTTAAATACATTAGGAAGAAATATAATATACTCATCTTTAATTACTTTAGATGATATACTCATATTGGCAGATGACTTTCACAAATGCGAGGCTCACATCCAAATAGTCATTGAAGTGCTCACGGAGCTGGGTTGGCAAATATCTATTAAAAAGTCTGTATTCATCCAGTGCAAAAGATAGAGTTCCTGGGAGTTCATTATAACTTGGAGAACAAAACAATGAGACCAATGCAGAAAAACATTGATAGAAATGTTATCAGGCTTGCCAATACAGTATCCAACTTGAACAGGTCTGACCTCAAATTATATCAAAGATTGATAGGATCATCTTAACTTCTGTTCCTACTACACCTTTTTATGGTAGATACCATCTTAAATTCCTTCACAGGTTTCATAGATATTTTGCTAAAGGATATAGAATCATTCCTCCTTCTTTCAAATCCTTTCTAGAAGAATTGGAAACGACTAATATGTATAGTGATATAAACATTCCTAATAATCAAGTAGATCTAGAACTATTCACAGATGCATCCAACTTTGGCTGGGGTGGAGCATTAGTAGGAGAACATGGCATACTCTCAACTAATAATACATGGCTACAAAATGAGAATACTCTGCACATTAACATTAGAGAACTACTTGCATGCATTTACTGTATAAAAACACTTCAGAGACAAACTAAGAAACAAAGTAGTACTAATTCACATAGATTCACAAGTAACAAACTGTTGGGTCAAAAAACATGGTAGCATTAGGAAAAACAAATCGGCCCCAGGAGGCCATCAAAGTGTTACTAGACATCAAAGGAAAAATACAACATAGACATTCAAACTAAATGGATTAAGGGAAAAGCAATGTGATGGCTGATTCCCTATCGAGGAGACTTTGGTTCCATACATCCAGAAGCCACTCTTGACGATAATCTATTCAATTTAATTTGCACAGATATGAATTTCTTTCCTGAAATAGACCTTTTCACCAATGCTTTAATTCTAAATGTAAAAGATTTTGTTCTTCCGTACCCAACACAAAAGCAATTGGTAATAATGCTCTTCACATTAGCTGGGAAGGTTCTTCTCCTCTTTATGCTTTTCCCCCAGGCTTCTTACTGCATAAAGTTGCTTTTAAGATATATAACGAATGTAATAACAACATGCTCTTCTGCACTATTTCCCAGGAAACGGAACCATGGTTTCCTCTAGTCAAGACAGTCTCCAAGGAATACCGGAAGTACAAAGTCAAAGCAGAAGAAGGCTGCCAGATACTTCATATGGACTGTACCTTACCCTTATCACAACACCACTTAAATTTGATCGCCTTCAGAATATAAAAGATCAACTACCTTCCATATTTCCTCCAGAGATATGCAACAAAATTACTTCCAATTTACGAGACAGCTCCTTGGCCAAGTACCAAAATCTCTTCAGTAGCTTTAAAGAGTTCATACACAAATGGAAGTAACAACAAGTTCCCTCTTTTATCACTGCTACTCTATTTTAACGAATTAATAGACAAGGGCCTAGCGTACAACACACTAAAAGGATATCGAGCTGCTCTTGGACCAGTTTTGAAGGGATACTTTCCCAATTATTGTCTAGCAGAAGACAAGTATATTAAAGCTATGCTTGATGGAGTAAATAGAAGAAGACCCAGCAATTCTCATCAATTTCCAGGCTGGGATCTTGATAAGTAGTTTCCTTTCCTCAACACTACAAGAGATGATTCTATGCTGCTCATGATTCAGAAGACCTTATTCCTCGTAGCTTTGGCTTGCCCATTGAGAGCTAACCAATTTAATAATCATCTATGTATCTCCAGGAGCATTTCACACCAGAAACCATTGTGTTAAGGAACCACCCTTCCTTCATGGCCAAGAATCAGAGAAACAATTACACTCCTATTGAATTCAGCTTTAGGTGTCACCCTACAAAGCCAAAAATTTGTCCAGTTAGACAATTAAACATTTATCTGAAGTACACAAATAAAATCTGTGCAGAAAGGAACATAGATAGGGAAGACCATATTTGGCTGGATGAAAACTTCAAGATCATGTCCCTTCCAAAGATGAGGCAGCTATTCAGGGACTGTATTTTCAGAGCTGATCCCAATGCCAGAAAACACTCCACCAATTTCCACTCTATCAGAGGTCAAGCAGCTTCAAGGATGATGTATAAGGGGAGTACGCTGCAAGAGATAATGACTAGAATGAATTGGAAAAGCAAACTCTGTATTTGGGTCATTTTATGCTCTCCTCGGTCTACAGGGAGCTTCGATGCAGTCGTTGCAGGACTTCATCTTCATGCCCCCTGAAGTATCGGGTGAGCAAAACCAGTGGGTCTGAAAGGCTGAAGCCTCTCTCTCTAGAACTGACAGTTTACTGTGAACCTAAGTTCTGGAGAGAAGAGGCGAGGCCTTTCAGACCCAGGGTCTAGTTCACCCTCCGACCCTACCCCCGAAACCGAGGAGACCATTCTGGAGGAAATAAAGAATTTGTAAGTAACTACCTACAAAAGTCAACAGCTTACATGTTTCTGAAGGCCAACCATAACATTTTTCAATTATTCATAAATTCTTTAAGGTATACTTAGACTCGTTTCCTTGCATTTAGAGGTAATGCAACTTTTAGGTAACAAGATAGGAATATCTTGGAAACGGGAGGTGAACTACTGTCACATTACGTATATTATCTTAGAATATAAAGAGGAATGGAAAAATGTTAAAATTCACAAATTGGAACTTAAGTTACTACTTGTAGTAATTTGCAATCTCAAATAAATCTCACAACAGGAAAATGGAATGGTAAGTACAGATATACTTCATAGCAACTTGCAACTTCAAATATGGCGGTTTGATTCCTGTCAACTCGCACTTCTCTGGTTGCTCCGCCCCGATGGGGCGTGGTTTGTGCTCTTTTACGACTATCGGGGGAGGAGTCCAGGGGTGTGTATAGCAAACCAGTGGGTCTGAAAGGCCTCGCCTCTTCTCTCCAGAACTTAGGTTTCACAAGTAAACTGCATTCAGCTTCGTTCAAGGATCTGACAAAGAAGGCTCTTTTCCTTAGGCTCTTTGCATACCGCCAAGAGGGTGAGTGAGCTTCAAGCGATTGAGGGCAATGTTGGATTTAAGGAGGAGTCTATGGTTTTTGTTCTTTCCTCCCTGGATTCCTGGCAAAGAACGAGAAACCCATCAAATCCATGGCCCAGGAGCTTCGAAATTTGTGGGTTATCTTCTCTTGTAGGGGAAGAGCCTGAGAGAACTCTTTGCCCGGTGAGGATTGTAAAATATTACCTGAAGAGAAAAGAGCAACTTAAGGCCAATCAAGAGGTCCTTTGGTGCTCCGTAAAGGACCCCACTCGACCCCTATCGAAGAACGCTCTGTCCTTCTTCTTAAGAAGCCTTATTAAAGAAGCACATGTTTCTTGCAAGGAAGATCATTTTAAGCTTCTTAAGGTGAAAGCCCACGAAGTGAGAGCCATTGCAATTTTGCTGGCTTTTAACAAGAATATGTCTGTGCAGAACCTGATGGAGGCAACTTTCTGGAGATGCCACTCGGTTTTTCGCAAACCACTACTTGCGTGATGTGAAAATCACTTATGACAAATGCTTCGCCTTGGGCCCTTACGTATCGGCGGATTCGGTGCTGGGGCAGGGAGCTGGAACTTATCCTTGTTAGGCTTATATATTTTTACCCTATGTTTTGTATTTGTTGTTTATGGTTGTCTGAAAGAGGATGCAGGGAGGCATCTCTTTATGTCGTAGTACTAACCCTAGTTAGTTTGGTTAGGTGGTCTGATGAGTTTTGGCTCCTTGCAGTAGTAGTGGTGAGGATCTGTTAAGTAGGCGGACGAGTTCCCTTTAACAGGATCCAACTTGGATTCTACCACACAAGGGGATCAGATATCCCGGTGGTAGATCCGGAGAGTCTTTCAGCAACAGGTTCACGTCCTAGCTGTAGCTCTCCAGGCAATGCAGACTCAGAGACAGTATCAATGAAGTCTTCTGCCTGAACAGGTAAGAACCAAGGTTTTTTATATCCTACAACACCAGTTGTTTCCCTTCTTTCTTTGTTATTTAGCTGTCTCTTACCCTCCACCAAGGGTGCCAATCAGCTAAGTATATATCTGACAGGAAAGTTCATGTACAAAAATGATATTGTTAAACTACAATAAAGTTTTGTACATACTTACCTGGCAGATATATACGTTTAATGGCCCGCCCAGCCTCCCTCAGGAGACAGGTGGAAGAGAAAATCTGGCAGGAAAGTGGGATTGGTTCATACACCCGCCACCCAGCGGCGAGTAAGGTAGACCACCTGACCTACCTGTCGCGTGTGCCGCGAGATTTGAAATTCTGTCAGGAACGTCGGAGACTATAGCTAAGTATATATCTGCCAGGTAAGTATGTACAAAACTTTATTGTAGTTTAACAATATCATTTTTCGACAAATTGCCATTTCTGGGCTCAGCTCGTGTCGGCCTATGAAATATCCTTAAGATCATTATTTCTAGGTAAAATTAATCTAAAATTACCAGAGAAAAATAAAATTAAGAAAATGTTCAGTAAAACTGACTGGCTCACTCTATAAAAGAAGTGTCGGTATGGGAATATTAGGCGAGTGGGATCACTACCACGAGTCATTCACCATTTAGTCCTTCCAACATAAAATCCCCACCAGAGAGAGCTGATACTAAAGGGTGATGCGGCCGCTACTACTACTACTACCGACGCCACGGACAGCAGCGCCCCTAGCGGTCATCCTTAATCATTAGCTTTACAGCGCTAGGTGCATTTTTCCTTTTTCCCTGTTGTGTTTTTTCACGGATTACTTTCTTTAACCATTACGATGGAACGTGCTGCAATTGCTTCGGCTAAGTTAAAAGTGCCTCATAAGTAGTATTTCCTAGTATTTTAGTCTTCCAGGGACCAGTATTTTCCTTCTTATAGGTCATATACGGTCTCCGGTTGACTCATGGCGGCCGCTGTGCGCCTCGTGTTTAAGATTTCCCGGTCTCCATACTGGGACATCTATGCTTATGGGCTTTTATTTTGTTCATGCCACTTACCTGACAGATATATATATATATATAGCTGTATTTTCTGAAGTCCGACAGAATTTCAAAACTCGCGGCACACGCAGTGGGCGGCCAGGTGGTAGTACCCATTCCCGCCGCTGGGAGGCGGATATCAGGAACCATTCCTTCCCATTTTCTATCATATTTTTTCTGTCGCCGGTCGGTAAACAACTGTTTACAGACCTCTGCTCAGGATTTGGATTTGACTCGCTTTTAAGTATCTGATTGGTTTTTTTGGTTATTGAATTGGATTGTTGAATTGGCATGCGCGATAGTGGACCGTTTTTTGACTTTGGATTGGCTTTTCTTTAAACGTGATGTCTGGATCAAGTGCTGTGAGTTTCAGAGTGTGTGTGAGGTCTGATTGTAAGGTGAGGCTACCGAAAGACATCGGTAGACCCCC
>NC_087203.1:48442537-48557191 GCF_015104395.2 Macrobrachium nipponense | reverse complement strand
GGGATACGGTCATAACCTTGCTGGATAAGGACGAGATGCCGGTGACTACTCGACAGAGGCCCCATCCTATCCCTTTCACTAGGGATGGGAGCGAATATCCACCACTTCCTCCTACAAGGGGGGGAAGAAGATGCCAACAAGAGACAAACCATAACTTTATGTTGCCTCTTGCAAATAGGAACTTGTTCTTGTTTGCTGGTACGAAGAGATACGCTTGCCTCTCTCTTAGTACTTGGTCCAGAGGTCTGACCATTGATCCTGCGGTGCACACCCCGATCAATCGGACAGAGGCTTGGATCCCTCCCTCGCTCTTACGACCAGGGAGGCATTCCAAGGTTGGGCGAACACCAGTCTGTTCACAAAAGACTCAGATTCCTCCCACCAAGAAGTGAGTCTCCTATTGTAAAAGGACCGAAGGTTTGTATGCCGTGTCGGAACAATGACAATTTGTCCAAAATTGCATTTTTCCTAACTATACAAACCTGAGGTCCTTTTACACATAGTCCCACCTCATGCCACCCTCACTCTTCAGTTTTTGCTTGGGCCAAAAGCAAAAGTGATTTGTTACCTCCCAGTGCGCGCGCGCGCCTGTCGGACAAGCAGTTAACTACCGAACCCCTTGTTCGAAAGCTTACGGACCTATCCAGCTGCCGCTAGTACTTCCTATTGTAAAAGGACCTCAGGTTTGTATAGTTAGGAAAAATGCAATTTTGGACAAATTGTCATTTTTGAAATATTTGCATATAAATCACGATAAATAGAAAAAAAACCACGATCGGTCAACTTTGACTCTACTGAAATGGTCGGTCGAAAAACGCAATTGTAAGCTAAAACTCTTGATAGTTTTAGTATATTCAATCATTACCTTCATTTTGCAACAAATTGGAAGTCTCTAGCACAATATTCGATATGGTGAAATTATGAAAAAAACTTTCCTTCCCTCCGCGCGCGGATTCTCCGCCATAAATCTCCGAATTGCGTACATCGATTCTCGGAAAATTGCTTCGTTTCATATTAGGCATTTCATAGAGTTTTATATATGAAAATGTGCGCAATTTCATGTAAAATAAAAGGAAAAATATTTGAAGGTTGTAGCTTTTCTCATTTTCGAAATATTTGCATATAAATCACGATAAATAGAAAAAACCACGTTCGTTCGGTCAACTTTGACTCTACCAAAATGGTCGAAAAACGCAATTGTAAGCTAAAACTCTTACAGTATCGTAATATTCAATCATTTGTATTCATTTTGAAACAAATTTGAAGTCTCTAGAACAATATTTAGATTACGGTGAATTTTGAAAAAAAAAAAATTTTACTTCCGCGCGTTACGAATTCGTACATCATTTTGTGATAATATTTTTCCGGTGTTGCTTTTATTGTTTTACAATGTATTATATATCAAAATGATTGCAATTTAGTGTACAATACAACGAAAAAGAAAGAAACTCGTTAGCTTTTACCGTTTTTTGCACAGCGTGATTTTAATACAATTATGCAGAATTTTTTTTTTTGCTACCATATATTGCATTATTTACATATGATAATGATATTATTTTTCATTTCTGATGATTGCATACTAAACTTCAGGCAATGACAAAAAAAGGAGCCAAAAATGAACTCTTAATCTTTAAAACTAAGCGCGCTGTGATTTTTTGAAAAAATTATTTTTTCCGCTTCCGCGCTCACTCAAAACCGGCTCCGGCATTCGGGGGAGTTTTTGATTTTTACCGCTTCGGCGTTTAAGGGTTAACTGCTTGTCCGACAGTGCGCGTACCGCGCGACTGGGAGGTAAAGAACCTCTTTTGCTTTCGGCCTGCTGGCGTGTGGACGTGTTTATCAACGCTCTCTGCCCGCTTCATCGTCGTTTGTTCTTTCATATGGTTGTGTTTTCTCTTTCTGTTTGCATTGTGAAACTGAAATTGTAAGTACAATTATTCTTGTTTTCATTATTATTGAAGTGAATTATGGATCATGGATTCTCCGCACCCTCCTATTATCCGGCGACTGTGCCCCGGGACTGAAGGGCGTAAATGCGGAAAATTCCGCAATTTCCCTGAAATTGATCCGCATGTATTATGTGCTCGGTGCCGAGGGCGGGAGTGCTCTCGCGCCGAGCCCTATGTAATTTGTGAGAATTGGTCGGAGGTGTAGTGGGGCTTGTATGAGGGTAGGAAGAAGTGAAGGCCTGCCAAGGAGTCGTCGGAAAGGGTCTCCAGCGACTCCTTTGGTGACGGATACTTCGTCTTCTTTCCTGCCCCCTGCTCAGCTCCCGCGTATGGCACCTTCCCCTTCGGGGGGGTATCCAGGTCCTTCTCCTCACCCGATCTGTCGAGTGTGGAGGAGGGCGCTTGGTACCCCGACGTTCAATTGTATTCGGGGTCTTCTGTTCGTTCGGGGTGTGGCTCCTCCCCCCCCGTGCGAGGAGAAACCCCCCCAATAACCCAATTGTTGCTTCCGCAGGTGCTTCTGCCACGAGGGATGACCTTGGTCAGGTGTGGGCGTCTTTGGGCTTGCAGGGCGTGCCTAGTGTCCAGGGGCTACTTTATCATTTGGCGATGGTGACCACTACGACGACCACCTTGTCGACTCCAGGGTACGCCGCCCCCCCTCACCTGGTGTATTCTCCTCATGTGGTGTCAGTGTCGCCTACAGCCACTGTGCAGGGTCCGATCGCCGTACCGAGGGGGGGCGTGCCGCCGCCGCCCGCGTTTGCCGTGCTGCCACGACCAGACTTTCGCTGCCCTAAGAGCTCGCCCCTGGACCTGCCGCCGGTACCCAGGATGTCGCTGGCTGTTGCTCCGCCTCCTGTGATGCCTGTGCTGCCTGCTGTGCCTGCCGAGACTGTGCTGACCGTTCCTGTCGTTCCTGCCGTTCCTGCTGTTCCTGAGAGGTCCACACCTGCTGATGTCGTTCCTGTTCGTGGTGTTGCTGCCATAGACGTTGGTCTGTCCGGACAGGTGCGTCCAAGCCCTGTTGCTTCAGCAACAGCAGCCCCGGCTCCGCCCTGGATGGCAGACTTAACGTCTGTCCTGAGGAAGCTGACGAAGAAGAGGAGGAAGGTGTCGTCATCGTCTTCATCGCCTTCTTCGTCGTCGTCGTCTGCCACCTCTCCCCCTTCGACTTCCAAGGCTTCACAGCCGAGGAAGAAGAAGGCTGCCTCCTCCCCTCCTAAGAAGTCTCCCTTGGGAGCTTCTCAGGGACCGTCCCACTCCGGTGGGATGGGGGGTTCTTCCGCTGGTCCTCCTGCTCCTTTGGGAGCGGGGCCCGTCTCTTCTTCCGCAAGGAAGAAGACTATGGGGACCAGAGGGGTACCGGCTAACACCCGTACTTCCTCGCCTGGTGTTAGGAGCTCTGCCGCTACACCAGGTTCTGTCTCGGCCTCTCGTTCGCGAGAGGTACCGAGTGTATGATCGCCTACCGGTGACCGTGCAGCCAAGAACCAGACGCCAGAGCTCACTCGGCGCCAGGTTCACGGCACAGAGCGGAAGGCTGGTGAGCGCTCAGCCAAAATCTCCCCACCCAGGCCAGCTCTCACTCTCGTAGCGACCAGCTGGCTACCCGGGTTGACGTGACAGTCTCTGGACCGGCCATGGGCTGAGGCTAGGAAGAGGTCCCCCCCCCCGATCGCCAGGCGCCAGCAGTTTGACACACCGTGAGTACAAGCACCGGTCTCACCGTGAAACAGTGGGTCTCTGCAGGTCGCCTGACCGCCGCTTCCACAGGGAACGGACCGGTACGGCAAACCAGCCAGCCTAGCTCCTCTGACACACGAGATCGGGGCCGCTGTTCTCAGTCCAGCCATTCTCCCCAGGGAGATGGCTCGACTAGGCCTGCAGCTCGATCACCAACGCGGGTTGGTGATCGCCTGCAGCCCTCCAAGCCCGCTGGTTCTGCCAGTGAGCGAGGGGGGAGTGTCAGGTCTGCCTCTCCCGTGCCTTCAACTTCCTCGGGTTACACCGGGAAGAGCGAGGGACTGAGGAGTGATCGTGAAGGGCGCGCCCCGCACGATCCCGTCAAACGCCGTACGTGCCAGGCACGGTCCTTGGATCGACCAGGTCGTACGTGCAAGTGACAGGAGGAGACCGAGAGGGGTCTGTCGCCGATCCCCCTCCTGAAGGGGGAGGATCTCGGGATATGCTCTTGTTCGAGGGACTTGACGGTCCCTACTCCACAAGATTCAGTGACTCCCGAGATCCAGAGGAACTTTGCCGAGGTTATTGCGCTGATTCGTCAGCACAACGACCTCGGGGAAGGATCGCCGCTTCCACCATCCGAGCCCACGTCCCGGCTCGAGTCGTATTGGGGCCCGAAGAGGGAACCCAAACCGACGGTGGGGTTGCCGCGGTCTGAGCTTGCCGATTCTGTTCTGAACCAGGTAGAGTCTCTCGTCTCCGGACAGGAAGGCTCTCTCAGGTCGGGCAGATCAAACAAGCTACTTCCACCTCCTCTACTGCGACAGTGGCATTTTTACGTGCCTTCAGAGGATCCAATGCCGCCCAAACAGGTGAACCCAGAGTTAGCCAGGCTAACTCCGGGTGTGTCTCTGCAGCAGCTCCTGTCAGAGAACCTCTGGTTCTCGCAACAAGACGCACTAGGCCTGGAACCTACCGCTATGGCAGCTTTCCAGGCCGTCTCCTGGCTAGACCTGTGGTCCCTCACAGTGTCTAAGGTTGCAGCCAACTCCGGGGGAATCTCCCCCGAAGAAGACTCGGCTTTCAGGAGACTTTGTCAGTCTGGAGGAAGAGCCATCTCCTTCCTCGCCCACCAGACGGCAAACCTGTGGGCCAACCTGGTACTTTGCCGTAGGGACGCAGTCCTTACCCTAGTATCCAGGGCGGTTGGGCGTGAGGCGGCGTTGGGCCTACACAACGGACCAGCACGGAGTTCCTCCTATCTCTTCCCTGGAGAGATGGTGGACGCTGCGGTGGACAGACGGCGCACTGACGATAGTGACCGTCTCGTTCACTAGGCAGTTTTGAAGGCTTCTGGGCAGCCTCGAACTGCGGCCAAGCACAAGAGCTCGGCTAGCGCTTCCTCGGCTGCTAAGACGAATGCTTCGTCGAAGCCCTGAGGAAAGACGAATGCTTCGTCGAAGCCCTGAGGAAAGACTCTGTCTTCTTCGTCTTCTGCCAAGGGGGGGCAGAGGGCCGTAACCAGCCCTCCTCCCAACCTTCCTTATCACGAGGGGGTGGGGGGGCAGGAAGAAGTCGAGGAAAGGCGGGAAACGCTAGGGACGGCGTTCCCCCTCACCTGCTGCCGGAAGAGGGGGGGTGCCTGGCGAGCCATTGGGCAACTTGGCAGCGCTACGGTGCCTAGACCTGGATAGTAGATGTCCTTTGGGAGGGATATCTATTACCCTTCGAATCTTGGCCACCCCTCACCTCCAACCCGGTCCATCTGCAGACATACGTTCCAGGATCATCGAAGGACGTGGCACTACGACAGGAGATCAAGACCATGCTGAGCAAACGAGCTGTAGAGATCGTCACGGATCAGTCACCGGGCTTACATAGATCTCTCTCCCTTGAACCGATTTGTTCGCCAGACTCGGTTCACGATGGAGACGGCACGTTCCATGCTCGACTCCATCAGGGAGAACGATTTCATGCTTTCAGTGGATATAAAGGACGCGTATTTTCAGATACCCGTCCATCAATCCTCCAGGAAGTACCTCCGCTTCATCCTCGACGGGGCGGTGTACCAATTCAGGTATCTTGACAATTGGTTAGTCCTGGCGAGCTCCCGCTCGCAGTTGCTACAGGACAGGGATCGACTCCTGAAGTTCTGCCGCGATCTGGGGATCGTGGTGAACTTCGAGAAGTCCGATCTCGAACCCAAGCAGAGGATGAAGTACCTGGGTATGCTGATCGACACGGCAGCAGAGCGAGTCTTCCCCGCAGACTTGTGGATCAGCAGATTCAGGGAGGCAGCCAACCAGGCAGCTCAGCAATGGCAAGTCGTGATCGGCCACCTGTCGTCACTCGAGAAGTTAGTCCCTCACGGGCATCTTCACCTGCGGTCTCTTCAGTGTAGACTAAAAGAGAGTTGGTCACAGGCGACGGACCCACCATACTTCCCCGTGCCCATCACGCTGGAGGTAAGGCAGGACCTAGCCTGGTGGCTTGACGACAGGAACCTCTTAAGAGGAGTGCCTCTACGCACTCCCCCCCCCCCGGAGATGCTGCTGTTCTCAGACGCATCGAACGAGGGATGGGGCGCACACCTGGAGGAGTTGCTGACTTCAGGAGTGTGGGACGATCACGACAAGCACCTTCACATCAACGTCCTGGAGCTCAAGGCAGCGTTTCTCGCTCTCCAAGAGTTCCAGGACCACTTGGTGGGACACTCAGTGGTGTTGATGTGCGACAACACCACGGTAGTGGCTTACGTCAACAAACAGGGGGGCCTAGTGTCTCTCCCGTTGTATCAGTTGACACGGCAGGTGCACGAGTGGGCCGTGGCTCACTCAATAGAGCTGTCAGCCCGCTACATTCCAGGGAAGAGGAATGTAGTAGCAGACAAGCTCAGCCGTCGGGATCAGGTGATAGGAACCGAATGGTCCCTACACCAGGATGTGGCGGAAAGGCTCTTCGACCTGTGGGGGTGTCCAGTCGTGGATCTGTTCGCCACCTGGCACAACAGGAAACTTCAAGCTTTTCTTTTCAGCCGTGCCGGGACCCAATGGGCAGCTGCAGAGGACGCTTTTCAACACCCGTTGGGACAACCTCTTCGTTTACGCCTTTCCCCCGTTCAGCCTGATTCGCAAGGTGATCAGTCGAGTGCTGACCACCCTGAATCTCAGGATGATCCTGGTGGCTCCCAAATGGCCTCAGGCCATTTGGTATCCGGACTTGTTGGCTTTACTTGCAGAAGCATCGAGAGAGATTCCCCATTGGCACAACCTTCTCGCCCCGCCACACGTAGAACGGTACCACCGAGCAGTCCAGTCTCTAAATCTTCACGGCTGGCTGTTATCCACCATCTCTTGCGAACGAGAGGCTTTTCTCGTAGCGCAGCAACAGATATGGTTGGAAACGTCAGACAGTCCTCTGCAGCTGTGTACCAGGGGAAGTGGGCCGTCTTCTGTGGTTGTGTCGTAGACGGGGTCTATCTCCTCTCAGAGCCCAATCTTCAGCAGGTAGCGGATTTCCTCGTGTTTCTTCGTTGAGAGAAGCTCCTCTCAGTCCCCACAGTGAAAGGATATAGAGCCGTCCTAGCACTAGTCCTGAAACTAGGGGAGGGGACATAATCGAAACTCATTGAGATCTCCTTGCTCATGAGGAGCTTCGAAAGGTCTTTCCCACCCAGGGAACTCAGGCCCCCTGAGTGGGAAGTGACTCTCGTCCTTAGGAGTTTGACTCGAAGACCCTTCGAGCCACTCTGAGAGTCGTCAGACAGGGATCTGACCCTCAAGACCCTCTTCTTGCTGGCCCTGGCATCGGCGAAGAGAGTAGGGGAACTTCATGGTCTTTCCTTCGATGTGAAAACATTCCAGGTGGGGATGGGGATCTGTGTCGCTCGATTTCGTCCCGAACTTCGTAGCGAAGACTCAGAATCCTTCGGTCCCTGACGACAGGTTCGAGTCTTTCACAATCCCCTCCCTAATGGACTTCACTAATAATGATGCGGATGAGATGCTGCTTTGTCCTGTGAGGGCTCTACGGCGCTATCTGAAGAGAACTCGACACCTCAGGCCTGAGTGCTGACGCCTCTTCGTTAGCACCGGTGTGACCAAGAAAGAAGTATCCAAGAACACGCTTTCTTTCTGGCTGCGTGAGGTAATCAGGAGAGCGTACGAGGCTGATGGTAGTGACGACATCCGTACGCTCCGTCCGAGAGCCCACGAAGTCAGGAGCATTGGTCCTTCCCTTGCGTTCCGCAAGAACTTCTCTGTGGCGCAGGTCCTGAAGGCAGGGGTCTGGGCCAACCAGACTACCTTCACCTCCTTCTACCTTCGGGATATTGCCCACAGGTCCTTGGATACTTTTTACTTGGGACCCGTGGTGGCTGCTCAACACGTTGTGTAGCTAACCCAGACCCTTGCAGGCTGAACAGCATCGAGTCCTGGTGTGACTGTAAGAATGGATGAGTGAATGAGAGTGTGACTGGCTCCTCTTCCCATCTTTTTCTCCCCCTCTACCTGTGGGCAGGTAGAGGGTGGATATCTGCTCCTATGGATAGGAGCAGATATCCACCACTTCCCCCAACAAGGGGGGGGGAAGTGGATGCCAACAAGAGACAAACCCATAACTTTATATTGCCTCTTGCAAACAGGAACTTGTTCTTGCTTGCTGGTACGAAGAGATACGCTTGCCTCTCTCTTAGTACTTGGTCCAGAGGTCTGACATTGATCTGCGGTGCACACACCCCGATCAATCGGACAGAGGCTTGGATCCCTCCCTCGGTCTTACGACCAGGGAGGCATTCCAGGGTTGGACGAACACCAGTCTATTCACCAAAAAGACTCAGATTCCTCCCACCAACGAGATGTGAGTCTTCCTATTGTTAAGGGAGACCGAGGTTTGTATTCGTGTCGGAACAAATGGCAATTTGTCGAAAATTACATTTTCATACAATCAACTTACTGTCAGATATATACATAGCTAAGACTCCGTCGTCCCCGACAGAAATTCAAATTTCGCGGCACACGCTGCAGGTAGGTCAGGTGATCAACCGTCCTGCCCTGGGTGGCAGGATTAGGAACCATTCCCGTTTTCAATTCATATTTTCTCTGTCGCTTGGAATGTAAACAACGTTTCCAGTTCCTCCTGACTTGATTTTTGGATTTCATCGCCATCAATCTTCTGGGCTATCTTTTGCAGGGAAGTACTGGATCTTTTGTTCGGCTTACGCATATTAATTTGTTTTAATAACTTTGGCTTCGAAAATTTCGAAGAATTGTTTACGTGTAACTACCGAACTTTTCGGTAGACACTCACATAGTTTGCAAGAAGGAAAATTTTAATATTTATTCATAATAACGTGTAGTAAATGTTAGAATTGGTTGAGCTAACTTCCTTCTTGAGGAAGTCAGGAATAGAATTAGTTACGCTTCCTTTAGAAGTTTTTATAGCTCTTGTACTAACGAGCAGTTAGAGCATTAACAATACTAGTAGTGTTGTATCCTCATCTCCTTCTTACTTCACAGAATCTTCAAATTCATATTGCAATTTGAAGACAAAGGAATGTAGGTCTCAAAATACGAGCTATTGAAAGGTAAGAAGTGATTTTAGTGTTCACAGTGCAGTGGAGGGTGCGTTCTGATCGGCTCTGTTTCGCTCCCAGGCCTAGAACCTCTTCCAAGCTCACATACCCAGAGGAGAAGGAAAGTCGCAAAGCCTTACGGAGGTTATGGAGAATCCCCACCGATCAGGCGTCCCCTCGGCAGGATCTGTAGAACGTCCCAGACTGCCAAGTTCGCCATTGGAAAGGCGTCCTAAATAGTAGAGGGTGCGTCCGATCGGCTCTGTCTCGCTCTCAGGCCTAGACCTCTTCCAAGCTCACAAGCCCAGAGGAGAAGGAAAGTCGAAAGCCTTACGGAGGTTATGGAGAATCCCCACCGATCGGGCGTTCCCTCGGCAGGATCTGTAGAACGCCCCAGACTGCCAGGGATAGCCATTGGAAAGGCATCCTTTAAAAAGTGCATCTCTTCTTCCGTTTCTTCATCTTACATCCGAAAAGACGAAGAATGTACATGTTTGGAGTTCGGACGATCTGGCGCGTTCTCTGAAAACTAAGAGAACACTGAGCGAGAGGCTGAGAGCCAGCCAGCAAGCTAGCGCGAGCCACGTTCCAACAGCCAGCAGCGAGCCACGTTCCAACAGACTAGCGCGAGCCACATTCCAACAGACTAGCGTGAGCCTCGTTCTTACAGATAAACGCGAGCCGCGTTCCAGCAACTGAGCGCGAGCCGCGTTCCAGAACTTTTTTCTTGGCGCAAGGCGCCTTCAAAGAGAAAACAGATGGCTAGACTGAGGAGCCTTATAGTAGAGTGGCAATCAGAAGGATGCTTCCATTGAACGTTTACTGGCAAGAGGCTCGTAGAAGAAGACTAGAGGCGCTCGGAACTATCAGGGCGCACGGGACCTTCCACGCAAGCGGAACGTTCCAGGAGCGAGTCTCCTTTCTAGCGTGCGGAACATTCCAGGCGCGCGGAACTATCCAGACGCCAGGCGCTAGGCGCAAGGATCCAGGCGCCAGGCGTCAGAATATTCCAAAATCTTCATTTGAGAGAGAGGTCAGTCGCGAGACTCCTCTTTGAGTTTTTTAACTTGAGCAACTTTCCCCTGGCAAATGTGCAAGATGTCGCACAGGCAGCCGTTGTTTTTGTCAGAAGGATTCTGATACTAAGAGAAGCCCCTTTTCATTATTCAGAAGACTCCTGTGTTAGGCAGTTCCTCTCAATGCGGACTCTCTCCTTCATCCATGCTCTTCCCTCGTTTTGAGGAGGCAAGAGCTTTGGGAGTTTTTCTTAATAAGAATCTCATCGACGTTTGGGTATGATGGCGGATAGGAAATATCTACTTCCTTCCGTAAACCCTAGTGATGAACAGGAATTCTGTCTCTTCCGCGATTTATGAGGAAATCACGAAGATTTAAAGAGTTCCTGGATTAACTTCCTTCCTTAAGTATATATATATACTCTTTCTATCGTTCTATTAACGAAAAGAACGAAGATAGTAGAAGGTAGTAGAGTTTCTGCTGTATGAGTATACGATACGGTCAAATCATAAACACATAACGTAGTTACTTCTTTGCTGTGCAACTCAATTACCCCAGTATCCTCTACGACTTTCCTATGAAGGACTACGCTTAAAGGGATTGTTAAGACAACACCTACTTAGCTTCTAGATTTATCGAAGTCTTGTTTCGCTTAATATGCTTTAATAAGAACTCCCTGAAGTTCAATAATAATTTTATAAGATTCCTTTATTAAATGGAGTAGCTGGCAACTCTGGAAGAGTAAGGCCAGACGGCTAACGGAGACTGCTTTTGCTGAGAGCCTGAGACCAACGCAGTACCATGTAGGTGTCAGTCATGAGCGGTCGGGTTCATCTCTCTCTCCTGCGGGATGGAATAACTATCCGTATCTCTCCCCTGCAATCGCGGTCTTAACCTCGAATTGAGGGGATAGTTAAGCTAACATAAATAAAATATTGTATACCTTTTGCTAAGAAGCTTTCAATAAGAGAGATATTACAACCTTTCAATGCTGTTTACCGTAGGTAACATTATTAAAGGATTCTATCGCAGCAGAACTTTATATTATATAATGCTCTCAGGCTTACGAAAGCATAGCTTATTAGAGTACCTGCTCAGAAGAACATGGATGAGTCGGATGGGAAACATTCTCTTTGTGGCAGAACTTGTTTCCCTGAATGGACTATACTACGTATATAAAGTTTTTTCCTACTAAGAACGGAATTAACATGTGAAAGGATGTCGGGTACCATAAAGGCACAGGTGTTCTGGCACATAACCTAAAAAGAATTAGAAGGAAGCGCCAGCCTGGCGCAAGTTGCGCCAGCCTGGTACATAGCGCTAGAAGCGCCAACCTGGCGCAATGCGCCAGAAGCGCCAGCCTGGCGCAGTGAGCCAAGAACACCATCCAAGATTTTCTCGTTTTAGCGAGTTATTAACCTAAGAGTCAGTAGCCTCTCGGACACCAGGCTCGGTAACGCAAGATTCGTTCCTGATTTCGTTACCCATTTAATCACTTAGGCCAATTCCACGACTCTCTCATATCGCAAAGAGCATCGAAAAATCTCTTTTTTTCGCTCCTGTTTTTCGCATTAACAAAGAGAACCTTCTCGATCGATGATAATAACTGTTAACATGTTTAACATTTATTGGAAAGAGTTGTGAGAACCTGCGGAAAGTCTTCTTCATAGATCTCTTAGTAAGGTAGAAGACGAACAGGCTTCCTATAGACTGCTTCCTTTTCCTCAAACCAAGAGAGGTAGCAATATATGCCATCTTTATTTTTTTTTAGAAAGGGGAATAAACTTTAGTCTTTTTTCCCCTAAATATAAATTATTTGCAGAATTTAAGATAAAGGGCGTCAAAGAAAGAGAAGATAATACTTTTTGCCTCATTTTGGCCTTAGAGAAGTTGGATTCAGAGGTCACGTTCTTCTCACAGCATGGTTTTGGAAATCTTTTCCAAGACAGTCTGAATATCTATCAGCATCTATTATAAATGGACCTTAACAACCTCTCCACTCTGAGTCTGTCTGCATGCAGACTGACCAGAAGTGGACATGAATGAGAGGATTTTTCAAGGTAAATGACAATAGTCATGGCCAAGACATAGAATTGCTGCAGATCGTGCTAGAGGGAATGAGGAAGCTGTCCTCTTCCGATACCTCTGTGAACCACATAGCGGTTTTTTCTTCCCTTTCAGAGGGAAGAATCACCTTTGTATATATCTGCTATCAAAGAACGCAGTAAAAGGCTATCCTCTGTCTCTATAAAGGGATTGGAGATAGCAGAGGATTAAGATCTTCGGGATCTTATACGATACCTCAATATAACAAGAGTAGGATATCATGTACTTCTAATGGGATCTTTTTGTGGCCACAGATTCTATGTTCGACAAGATGGAACTGCTCCTCATCAAACTTCTTTGAGAAATTTTTATGAGGGAATTCTTTGTTTCTCTTGGTCCCAAACGATCAAGAAGACAAGTGAATTTTTTTAGCATTGGAATCTCGCATCAGATTCTATGGAGATTAGGCTATGGGTTCTTGCCAGCATAGTATGTCTGGCAAAAGAACTAAAACCCCCTATTCCTGATTCAATGTTTTCAGATAGAGGTTTCGTTGTCTAGGCAGGGTACTTACGTTTTCATCTACAGTAGAATAGTTAAAACGTTTGCTTACAGAGTCTTTGGAATGCGATGACGGCTCGAAATGCTTCCCAGAAGGTGTTCAGAGGAATACAATAAAGAGCTAGAAATCAGGAGTACTCCCAATTTCAGCTCGGAGTCTCCTTCGACTTCCAAGCTTCTTCCCTTCCTTCGGACAAGTATAGGGAAGATTCTGCAACGAGAAGCCCCTTCAACAGGTAAGAAGAGATCTCGTGAGCAAGGGAAGTACTCAAGAAGGATCCTCCTCGGAGGAAGACTCTTATCTCTCATAATGTTAGATATCCTATCGTATACTGGATGTAGCTGACTACAATCACCTCCCCTTGCCGGAGAGGCCAAAGCTCAAAGTGGAAGAATTTCTTCCACCCTTCTCCAGTCTTGTGATTTACTATTGTGGATGTTCAGGACTTTCGGACAATGTAGCGCCAACCAGGAGCCTTATGCTAAAACAGGCGTAAAAAACGCCAGAGGCAGACAGCCCCAAGAACACTGTCATTGTCTGGTGAGGAGAAAGACCGGGCCTACAACCTGACACAGATGCGCTAGATGCGAACATATAGGACAGATAAGAGTGTCCGATGTGGACATTGCCAGACATCCTCGAGACTCTACCAAGCTCAAAGCTCCGGCAGTGGGGAGGAGCCAAACCAGGCGCGAGGCGCCAGGCAGGCGCGAGGCGCCAGGCAGAGCGGGAGCAGGGCAGAGCGGAGGCGGCCAGGCAGCGAGGTACCAGCCAGCCACGAAGCTCCAGGCAGGCGCAAGGCGCCAGCCAGGCGCGAGGTGCCAGGCAGGCACAAAGCGCCAACCTGGCGCGAGACGCCAGCCAGGCGCAAGCCAGGCTCTAGGCGCGAATCTCCAGCTAAGGCGCGAGGCGTCAACCAGATGCGAGGCGCCAGTCAAGCAAAAGGTACCAGACAAGCGCTATGCTCCAACCAAGAGCGAAGCACCAGCCAGGCGCGAGGTTCCTGCCAGGCTTCAGGCTTCAGACGGGAGAGATCCATTTCAAGAAAGCCCTGGTCTTCTTTGAAACATGGAGATCTCCTAAGCACTTCATAAGTGACTTGATTCCTTCAAACAGCTGAGAATTAAAAGCGCAGGAAGTGCGCGCTTTTGCAAATTCTTGTTCTTTACATAACAATATGTCATATAAGACATATTAGCTGTGTTGTACGGTAGAGGCAACTCTGTGTTGACTTCTCATTACACAAAGGATGTCAAGTTAACCTACAGATGATCCTTCTTTCTTTTGGTTTATATGTTTCTGCGGATACGTTACTGGGATAAGGAGCCGACACTGATCCTTTAACTTTGAGTTAAAGTTATTTAACTTAGTGAAATTATTGGGGTTTTTGAAAGGAGTGTGGGGATAACTCTTTTCAATTTGAGCGCGAACCCTTGTGTTAGGATCAGGTGATCGGGATCGGTGTTGCGCTCCTTCATAAGGTGTATTGTCATAGAAGTGGTCAGTACCCATTGACAAAGTCCTTTCAGGCTCTGCCGAGTAAGCGGTTCAATACCCCATCGGCAGACCCACAAGAACTCTTAGCCATAGATCACATATCTCGCTAAAGTCTTGAGGTGATGCAGACTACCGGGCAACAGCCACGAAGTCTACCACCTATCAGATAGGAACCAAGGTTTATTTATACCTACAACATATGTTGTTTACCTGTCTATTCCATGTTAGCTGTCTCTTACCCTCCACCAAAGGGTGTCAATCAGCTATGTATATATCTGACAGGTAAGTTGATTGTATGAAAATGATATTGTTATAATACAATAAAGTTTCATACATACTTACCTGGCAGATATATACGATTAATGGCCCACCCAGCCTCCCCGCGGAGACAGGAAGGGGAGAGAAACTATGAATAGAAAACGGGAATGGTTTCCTAATCCTGCCACCCAGGGCAGGACGGTAGATCACCTGGCCTACCTGCAGCGTGTGCCGCGAAATTTGAATTTCTGTCGGGGACGACGGAGTCTTAGCTATGTATATATCTGCCAGGTAAGTATGTATGAAACTTTTATTGTTTATAACAATATCATTTTTCCTAACTATACAAACTGAGGTCCTTTACACATAGTCCCACCTCATGCCACCCCTCACTCTGCAGTTTTTGCTTGGGCCTAAAGCAAAAGTGATTCGTCACCTCACAGTCGCGCGGCGCGTGCACTGTCGGACAAGCAGTTAACTACCGAACCATTGTCTTTCGAAAAGGGTTACCGACCTATCCAGCTGCCGCTAGTAACCTTCCTATTGTAAAAGGACCTCAGGTTTGTATAGTTAGGAAAAATGCAATTTTGGACAAATTGTCATGTTGTAATGCGCATATATATCTTTGTTATTTACTTTTTGGATATATGAAGATGTTTTACTGCCGGATTACCGCCGTAGTGTGACGCAATCACTTTCGGTCCCTGGGCCTCTGTCTGTTTTCACACCATAAGATATTAATGGGGCCGAATTTGCAATGACCAGAAAGTCGTTAAAAGAGGAAGGTTAGCATTGAGGGGCATATGTTTTGATTGAGAAAAATACAATTTTGTACATGAACTTTCCTGTCAGATATATACTTAGCTATAGTCTCCGACGTTCCCGACAGAATTTCAAATCTCGCGGCACACACGACAGGTAGGTCAGGTGGTCTACTTACCCGCCGCTGGGTGGCGGGAGTATGAACCAATCCCATCTTCTATTCAGATTTTCTCTGTCGCCGAGAACGACAACAACTGTTGTGGTTTCCTCTCGATAGATTTTTTTCGATTCTTGCTTGCCTGGAGTTCATTTTGGACTAGTTTTGACTTTGCGCTGGATTTTTCTTGAACATGTCTGATTTAGATACAGTAACTAAGATTGAAGGATGTAAGGTGAGGTTGCCGAAAGCTTCGGTTGACCCTCACACTGTATGTATGAAATGCAGGGGAATGAGTGCGCTTTTAGTAACCCTTGTAAGGAATGTGAGGGACTGAATGAAGATGAATACAAGGCTCTTTCTTCATACATTAGGAAGTTGGAACGGGATAGAGTTCGTAAAGCGTCCTCTAGGAGTTCTAGTAGGTCTAGAGTGAGTGAGTTTGAATCTGACCCTAACATTAATGTAGAATTAGAACCTCCTTCCCAGGTTACAGCCCCTGCTCCCCGCGCCGAAGCCGAAGATTCGTCTTCGGAGGCGGCGGCTTTAAAGGCTACGATTCAGTCGATGGAAAAGAAGATTCGCCTGTTAGAGCAAGGTAAGAGTGAGAGTGTTAGTGATCAGTGCAGTGTCCCCAGTGTTGTGGAGGGTGCGTCTGACTGGCTCCTTGGTGCCTCCAGGCCTAGACCTCTTCCAGACTCCCAGTTCCAGTGGAGGAGGAAAGTCGAAAGCCACAGGAGGGCTAGGGAGAGCCCCCACCGGTTCAGGCGGGTCCCCTCGGGCCCAGATCCTGAAGTACGCTCCCAGGCTGCCTCGGATCGTGTCAAGAAGGAGATCCTGCGTCAGTGTTTCTCCTCTTCTTCTTCGCCATCACCGAAGCGCGGCTGGAACTCCCCGGATGCGTCGCGCCCGTTGAAGAGGGCTTGGAAGGCGCCCTTCAGTCCTTTGGCTTCCAGCCCGGAAGTCTTCCCTGAAGAGGCTTCTTTGGAAGTGAAGAGGCCCAGGAGATCCTGTGATCACTCGTCTTCTCGCGCCCCTCGCTCTGTGGCTGCATCGGAGGAAGACCCTGTGGATTCTCCTACTAGAGTCCTTGCGGGACTCCAGGCTCAGATCTTGGCCCTGGCGGACTCTCTGGCTTTAAGATCTCGTAGGAGAAAGGACGTATCTCTTCCGGTCAAGAGATCTAGATGCCATTCATCAGAGGATCGCTCTCCTCGTCGTATGCGATCTCCTTCATATGGGGTAGATTCGGCTGAGCGTAGGAGCTCGCGCGAGTGGCCCCACTCACCTGGCTCTCTCTCAGCATCGTCAAGGTGCCAGACTTCGGGCAGGCGCTCTTTGGATGGCGACGGCTTTTCTCCGGATAGGCTCCCCGCTTCCGGTAGGCGCTCCTCTCCTGCTCATCTTGCGTCTTCTAGTGTGCGTCCTAGCGGAGAGAGGCGCTTAGGGCAGAACAGGCTCCTTTCGTCGACTCCTTCTCGTCGGTCTTCTCCTCATCAACTCCGAGAACCTAGAAGGCGCCCTTCTCCGAGTTGGCGCTCGTCACCTGGCTGCCGCTCTCCTCGCATTTCGGATCTTGTGTCGAGTAGGCGCTTTTCTCCTGTTAGTCGCTCCTCTCCCTTCCATCAAGAGTCTGGTAGGAGCCATGCGCCTGGTAGGTGTCCTTCTCCTGGCAGCCGCTCTCCTGACCGTTCTCCGCTTGGCAGGCGCCAAGAGCCTCTCAAGCGCCCTGCTCCTGATAGGCGCTCGGCGCCTAGCAGCCGCTCTCCTCGCAATAGGCGTCAGGATTCTAGTAGGCATTCTCCCTCTCGTAAGCGCCCTGTTCATGGACGCGGACTTTCACGTGGTAGGAGCCCTGCCTCTCCTTCAGTCAAGATTTCGTATATCTCGAAGAGGGAGTCCGATCTCAGACAGGCCAGGTTGGATAGGCGCTCTTCGGTTTCGACTCGCCGCTCTCCTGTTGATTTGACTCCTCCTACGAGACGGCATTCTCCAACCTCACGCTCTGGTCCTGGAAGGACCTCTACTTCTTCTAAGGATCCTCCACGCTCTCCTCTGCATCCTCCCACGCTCCCTCTGCAAGAAGGTCAGGAAGGTTCGGATGAAGAAACGAATACTTCGGCAGCAGTTTCTTCTTACAAGAAGCTTACAGAGTTTCTTCTTCAAGAGTTTGGGGATTCCCTTAGCCCCACTGCTCCTCCTTCTCCACACTCCCACACTCGTTGTTCTCCACGGCAAAGACAACGAAGGGATCGTCTTGCGTGAGAATGAAGCCGACCCTATCCATGAAGAAGGCGCTTAGGAGTTTTGGATCTTGGATGCGCTCCAAAGAGGAAGCAGGAAAAACGGTGTTCGCCTTCCCACCGTCGAAGCTATCCGGACATACTGGCTTTTGGTACGAGACAGGAGAGCCCTTGGGGCTGGGTCTCCCGTCCTCGGCTCTGAACTCAGCCAAAACGACTTGGGCCATGAATGAGATCGACCACATTCTGAAAGGTATGTTCAGAGTGCTTGAAGTCTTCAACTTCCTTGATTGGTCGCTGGGATTCTTGGCTAAGAAGACGCAAGTGCCAGAGTCTTTCTCACCGGAAGACCTTCATTGTGTATTATCCTGCATGGATAAATCAGTAAGAGACGGAGCCAGCGAAATCGCTTCCTTGTTTGGGGCGGGCGTCGTAAAGAAGAGATCAGTTTTTTGCTCCTTCTTGGCGAAGTCCGTCTCCCATGCACAGAGATCTTCGTTACTGTTTTCTCCTCTCTCCGCTCAACTGTTTCCCAAACATCTGATTCAGGATATTTCAAAAGCACTTTCAGCTAAGGCTACGCAGGACCTTCTGGCCCAGTCAGCAAGGAAGCCTCGTCCCTCCTTCTCTACCAAGACGAGAAAGGAGAAGTCAAGTACTCAGGAACCCTTTTGAGGGGCTTCTTCCTCCAGACCCGCCTCGTTTAGAGGTCGTAGACCCAACAGAAGAGGGAAGACTTTCTCTAAGTCAATCAAGACTTCCAAATAAGACTCAAGTCCTTCAGACAACGGTGGGCGCCAGGCTTTTACGATTTGCAGAAGTCTGGGCCCAGAAAGGGGCAGATTCTTGGACCCTATCAATCGTGAAGAGGGGTTACCTCATCCCTTTCACCTCAAGACCTCCCTTGACGACCACCCCAAGGGAGTTGACGGCCAAGTACAGGGACCCCATCATGAACCAGGCCCTCCAGCTAGCAGTAGATCAGATGCTGGAGAAGGAGGCAATCAAACTAGTGACAGACCATCGTTCATCAGGCTTCTACAACCGCCTTTTCCTAGTTCCGAAATCCTCAGGGGGATGGAGACCGGTGTTGGACGTAAGCGCCCTGAACTTCTTCGTGGAAAAGAAGAAGTTTACGATGGAGACCACTTCTTCGGTGCTGGCAGCGCTGCGTCCAGGGGACTGGATGGTGTCCTTGGACTTACAGGACGCTTACTTCCACGTACCGATCCATCCTTCCTCGAGGAAGTATCTCAGTTTCATGATGGGGGGAAGAGTATTCCAATTCAGGGTTCTGTGCTTCGGCCTCTTGACGGCCCCTCAAGTGTTCACGGGGATCTTGAGAAATGTAGCTCAATGGCTTCATTTGGAAGGGGGGAGGATATCCCTGTACCTCGACGATTGGCTTATAAGGGCCAATTGGAAAGATCGTTGTCTGAAGGACTTACAGAAAACCCTGGAATTGACGAGTTCGTCGGGGCTTCTGGTCAATTTCCAGAAGTCATATTTAGTGCCCGAACAAGAGTGTTTATCTGGGGATCCAGATGAACTCTCAGAGTTTTCGGGCTTTTCCATCTCAGGAAAGGATAGCCCGGGGACTAGAGAAAGTAACAACCTTCTTAGGGAAAGAAGTATGCACAGCGAGGGAGTGGATGAGTCTGCTGGGGACGCTCTCCTCGCTGGAGCAATTCGTTTCCCTAGGAAGGTTGCACCTGAGACCGCTCCAATTCTTTCTTCATCAGAATTGGAGTCGTCGTTCTCAGGATTTGACGTTCTCCCTGTCCATATCTCAGCCAGTCAAGGAGGAACTCGCATGGTGGGCAGATCCCAACAAGTTTGCGCAGGGATTGTCTCTGCAATCCCAGAGCCCCAACCTAGTGTTGTTCTCCGACGCGTCGGAAACAGGTTGGGGGCCGACTCTGGGAACCAGAGAGGTGTCAGGTATCTGGGTGGGGGACCAGGTGTCCTGGCACATCAACAGGAAAGAATTGATGGCAGTGTGGTTGGCTCTGAAAGCTTTCGAATCCAACGTCAGAGAATCCGTAGTGCAGATCAACTCGGACAACACCACGGCTCTGGCATACATCAGGAAACAGGGGGGGACGCATTCCTTCTCTCTGTACGAAACAGCAAGAGACCTTCTTCTGTGGGCCGAAGAAAGGAGAATCAAGCTTCTCACCAGATTCGTACAGGGAGAGAGGAATGTGAGAGCAGATCTCCTCAGCAGGAAAGATCAGGTCCTTCCCACGGAGTGGACACTTCATCAAGATGTATGCCAGAGCCTTTGGAAGTTGTGGGGCAGGCTGCACATAGACCTCTTTGCCACATCAAGAAACACGAGACTGGATCTTTACTGCTCTCCCATCTCGGATCCAGGGGCAATAGGGATCGATGCACTTCTTCTCGACTGGAAAGGGCTCGATGTCTACGCGTTTCCCCCCTTCAAGATTCTGGGGATAATGCTCAAAAAGTTCGCAGAGTCAGATTCGACGAGGATGACATTAATCGCTCCCTTTTGGCCGGCCCAAGAATGGTTCACAGAGGTACTGGAATGGTTAGTGGACCTTCCAAGATCGCTCCCCCTAAGGAGCGATCTACTCAGACAACCCCACTTCGACAGGTACCACAAAAATCTCCCCGCTCTCAGTCTGACTGGCTTCAGACTGTCCAAAGTCTGGTCAGAGCGAAAGGCTTTTCAACAATAGCTGCTAAAGCAATCGCAAGAGATAGGAGGTCTTCCACCTTACGAGTATACCAGTCGAAGTGGGATGTCTTCAGACGGTGGTGCAAGAGGAATAACGTTTCCTCTTCCAGTACCTCTGTGACCCAGATTGCGGATTTCCTTCTATTTCTTAAGCAAGAATGTGGTCTAGTGGTATCTACCATTAAAGGATACCGCAGTATGTTGTCGGCGGTCTTTAGACACAGAGGCCTCAATATATCTGAGAATAAGGACCTGCATGACCTTATTAGGTCTTTTGAAACGGTTAAGAAGCAGTCTCCTAAAACACCGAACTGGAATCTAGACGTGGTTCTTCAGTTTCTCGGATCGTCTAGATTTGAACCCCCTAGTTCTAGAGAGAGAGGCTTCAGCCTTTCAGACCCACTGGTTTTGCTATGACACACCCCTGGCTCCTCCCCCTGATAGTCGTAAAAGAGCACAAACCACGCCCATCGGGGCGGAGCAACCAGAGAAGTGCGAGTTGACAGGAATCAAACCGCCATATTTGAAGTTGACAGGACACAGGCAACACCTGTTACACCTCACCATTACTACAACCCTCCCCTAATTATTGTTACGAGGGACAACGACTTAATCAACTAATTAAAATGTCCAAAAAAGTCGTAGTATCAGCAGATGTGCATAATCTCAGCAAAACTAGCGAGATGACAATATTCCACCGGCACAACCCAAAAAGAAGAGAGGTCCCAAAACGGAAGAAACCAGCCAGGAACCTTCCAATAGTGAAATTCTTCAATTGTTATTATTACAGAACCAAACATTATTGAAACTAGTGGAGAAAGGGTAAGGTTTAATATTCTGTTTTTATATAAAAACGTCTCGGATAGCAGCGGATATAGACTGATGACGTCACAAGCATGGCAGTAAAAGGTAAACAATGAGCCGGAACAGACCGTGCGGTAGTTATAATCGTAAAAAGTTTAGATTAGATAAATTTCGAGACCGAAGTACATTATCATATAATCCTAAACTATGTGTAAAGTGAGCCTAAACATTATAAGGACTAGATACTTATATGACAAAGGTAATTAATGTTGTAAGGTGAGGTGTTAACTAGTTTTGCCTTACAAGCTGAGTAGCCTAACTAGCCTAACTTTTTCTAACTTTAAGTTTAACATACTACGTCAATCTAGGCTACCTATTAGCCGCTCCCTTCCGCCTATCCCACCGAGATCCTATCGTCCACATTTAACTGGAGGGGTTCCTGTCAAAGGCGGTATAATTGCGCCTACCTCAGCTAATGGGTAGAATTTTATATCACACTCGTTTCCTTTCGATATAATGGTTTACCCCTTACCATGAGGAACTGCGTCTTAAGAATTTCTGACAGGTCGGCTATATAAATATATAAGATGATTACTGTAGAGGCTATATAAATTTAAGTATGGGATATTAGTGAGAGGATGCCGATTGACCTGAATTAGTAACCGATGAAGGCCATTTGAGCCTAGAACCCGATTGCCTGGCTTCAGCCTTCTAGGTCTGCTGCTGTCCAACCTGATTTAGGTAAATTCATGAGCCATATTATCGAGCATCAGTTAATCTTTTATTATCAAAATTAAGTCTAGGTTTTCACTCCTATTGCAGAAGTGGTTCGACTGCAAAAAGGAATGACAATACTCCTCCTCCTAAGCGCCCTCGCCGTAAAGTTAGATTTACCTGAGAATGCAAATGAAGAATTATTTACAACTTATAATGAAGATAGTAGTGACTATGAGGAATTTAACCCGCTTACCTTTAACAAACCTATTCCTACTTATATATCTAACAATTTTAATGCTGTGCCCTCCATTCATAGAGATGGGAAAATACAATTGAATGACTCCCTAATTGCATTAACATTAAGTGAGGGAGACAAAAACTCTCATGATCAATTCTTTGTTTGTAATCATAATAAAGAACTTGCAGACCTTTTCAAATTGATAAATTTGCCAAAGTTGAACTTTTGGCCAGTGGCAGGTTGCTTAATGAAGATTTCAAGAAAAAATTTCACTTTGATATTGAAAACATTAAAATGGCTATATCTTCTTTTCAAGGATATGCAGCTCTGGCACAATTAGCTTACCCCTCTAAGATTAACGATATTGATTTCATTACTAAAGTGATAATTGGGCCTTTCAGGAAACACATTGATCTAATTAAAAGTTTAATCCGATCATTCAGAAGTAGATCTTTACCCAGGAACCTCAATTAGATACGAGAGATGCTATTATTAAAGCTGAAACTAATGATATATGGGTCTTATCAGATGATCAAAGGAAAGCTATTGCTTCGTGCTTTCGAGGCGGTCCCCTTCCTAGAGGAGGGGACATTACCTCTAGAGGTGGAAGGTTCAACTTTGGCAAGCATCAGGGCTACCCCAGAGGGAAATTTAATTTTTATAGAGGATTCAGGGGAAGCTTTGGGTTCAGGAATAGGTTCAATCCCTACAGGCGAGGTATCAAGAGAGGTGGCCGAAGAGGGGGAAGGAGCACACGGCGGGACAGACAGCAATTAATTCAGACGTCAAAGATAAGAAACAAAACTAATTATGCTTTAATTCTTAATACCATCGAGCCCCCTGCTGGGACCAAGAGGAAAATAACCTGGAGCTACACAGTAAAAATAAAAATTTGGCAAAGGTACCCACTAACCAAGTTCAATGATATTAGAAGAGTTAAATTTACCTACCAGGAAGCCTATAGCTCCAAGGAAAACCGCTCACGCCCCTGCCAGTAAGTGGGATAGGTAGGTCGTTGACAAATAAATTTAAAAATTGGGGGCAAAAACTCCAAATTCTTCTTTTTGCATGCAACTTGATCTTAGTAAGGGTGTGAGACTCCCATTTAGCAATAAAAATAAGGCTCAAAAGACTTTGAAAAGATTAGGGGTTGATAGATATTATTCTCCTAGCAAGAGAATAATACTAGAGAGAGAATGTAACAGATTACTAGGACCTAGGAAGGTCATATTGTATTTAATAATTAATTATATTTTTAATTTCTTTAATATTTATAGTTTATAATTTTTATATATTTATATATAATATATTTTTTATATTTTTTATAATATTAATTATTAATTTATTTAATTTTATATTTATATTAGTATAATATTATATAATTTTTTTATGACTAGAACAAATTAACAGAAATGCTTTTTATTACTCTAACCACATATTTTACAAGCTTAAACCCGATGGGAGCATTCGCCTAATCTTCGATATGAAATGCCTTAATACTATGATCAAGAAACCTTCTTTCTCTATGCTGAAACCTAAAACTATATTCCCTTATTTGCATTTAAACAACTGGGCATGTAGACTTGATTTAAAGGATGCTTATTGGCACGTCCCCTCTTCATTCAAGTGCTCAAAGATTCTTATAAACGTTCAAATTAGGAAAACGTAAATTCAAATGGACGGTTGTTCCCTTCGGGTTAAAGACAGCTCCCTACATCTTTTCCAAACTAATGTACACAGTTAGTTAAATACATTAGGAAGAAATATATATACTCATCTTTAATTACTTAGATGATATACTCATATTGGCAGATGACTTTCACAAATGCGAGGCTCACATCCAAATAGTCATTGAAGTGCTCACGGAGCTGGGTTGGCACATATCTATTTAAAAAGTCTGTTATTCATCCAGTGCAAAAGATAGAGTTCCTGGGAGTTCATTATAACTTGGAGAACAAAACAATGAGACCAATGCAGAAAAACATTGATAAATGTATCAGGCTTGCCAATACAGTATCCAACTTGAACAGGTCTGACCTCAAATTATATCAAAGATTGATAGGATCACTTAACTTCTGTTCCTACTACACCTTTTATGGTAGATACCATCTTAAAGTTCCTTCACAGGTTTCATAGATATTTTGCTAAAGGATATAGAATCATTCCTCCTTCTTTCAAATCCTTTCTAGAAGAATGGAAACAGACTAATATGTATAGTGATATAAACATTCCTAATAATCAAGTAGATCTAGAACTATTCACAGATGCATCCAACTTTGGCTGGGGTGGAGCATTAGTAGGAGAACATGGCATACTCTCAACTAATAATACATGGCTACAAAATGAGAATACTCTGCACATTAACATTAGAGAACTACTTGCATGCATTTACTGTATAAAACACTTCAGAGACAAACTAAGAAACAAAGTAGTACTAATTCACATAGATTCACAAGTAACAAACTGTTGGTCAAAAAACATGGTAGCATTAGGAACAAATCGGCCCAGGAGGCCATCAAAGTGTTACTAGACATCAAGGAAAATCCAACATAGACATTCAAACTAAATGGATTAAAGGGAAAAGCAATGTGATGGCTGATTCCCTATCGAGAGACTTTGGTTCCATACATCCAGAAGCCACTCTTGACGATAATCTATTCAATTTAATTTGCACAGATATAATTTCTTTCCTGAAATAGACCTTTTCACCAATGGCTTTTAATTCTAAATGTAAAAGATTTTGTTCTTCCGTACCCAACACAAAATAAAAGCAATTGGTAATAATGCTCTTCACATTAGCTGGGAAGGTTCTTCTCCTCTTTATGCTTTTCCCCCAGGCTTCTTACTGCATAAAGTTGCTTTTAAGATATATAACGAATGTAATAACAACATGCTCTTCTGCACTATTTCCCAGGAAACGGAACCATGGTTTCCTCTAGTCAAGACAGTCTCCAAGGAATACCGGAAGTACAAAGTCAAAGCAGAAGGCTGCAGATACTTCATATGGACTGTACCTTACCCTTATCACAACACCACTTAAATTTGATCGCCTTCAGAATATAAAAGATCAACTACCTTCCATATTTCCTCCAGAGATATGCAAAACAAAATTACTTCCAATTTACGAGACAGCTCCTTGGCCAAGTACCAAAATCTCTTCAGTAGCTTTAAAGAGTTCATACACAAATGGAAGTAACAAAACAATTCCCCTTTTATCACTGCCTACTACTCTATTTTAAACGATTAATAGACAAGGGCCTAGCGTACAACACACTAAAAGGATATCGAGCTGCTCTTGGACCAGTTTTGAAGGGATACTTCCCAAATTATTGTCTAGCAGAAGACAAGTATATTAAAGCTATGCTTGATGGAGTAAATAGAAGAAGACCCAGCAATTCTCATCAATTTCCAGGCTGGGATCTTGATAAAGTAGTTTCCTTCCTCACACTACAAGAGATGATTCTATGCTGCTCATGATTCAGAAGACCTTATTCCTCGTAGCTTTGGCTTGCCCATTGAGAGCTAACCAATTTAATCATCTATGTATCTCCAGGAGCACTTTCACACCAGAAACCATTGTGTTAAGGAACCACCCTTCCTTCATGGCCAAGAATCAGAGAAACAATTACACTCCTATTGAATTCAGCTTTAGTGTCACCCTACAAAGCCAAAAATTTGTCCAGTTAGACAATTAAACTTTTATCTGAAGTACACAAATAAAATCTGTGCAGAAAGGAACATAGATAGGGAAGACCATATTTGGCTGATGAAACTTCAAGATCATGTCCCTTCCAAAGATGAGGCAGCTATTCAGGGACTGTATTTTCAGAGCTGATCCCAATGCCAGAAAACACTCCACCAATTTCCACTCTATCAGAGGTCAAGCAGCTTCAAGGATGATGTATAAGGGAGTTACGCTGCAAGAGATAATGACTAGAATGAATTGGAAAAGCAACTCTGTATTTGGGTCATTTTATGCTCTCCTCGGTCTACAGGGAGCTTTCGATGCAGTCGTTGCAGGACTTCATCTTCATGCCCCCTGAAGTACTCGGGTGAGGAAAACCAGTGGGTCTGAAAGGCTGAAGCCTCTCTCTCTAGAACTGACAGTTTACTTGTGAACCTAAGTTTCTGGAAGAAGAAGAGGCGAGGCCTTTCAGACCCAGGGTCTAGTTCACCCTCCGACCCTACCCCCGAAACCGAGGAGACCATTCTGGAGGAAATAAAGAATTTGTAAAGTAACTACCTACAAAAGTCAACAGCTTACATGTTTCTGAAGGCCAACCATAACATTTTTCAATTATTCATAAATTTCTTTAAGGTATACTTAGACTCGTTTCCTTGCATTTAGAGGTAATGCAACTTTTAGGTAACAAGATAGGAATATCTTGGAAAGGGGAGGTGAACTACTGTCACATTACGTATATTATCTTAGAATATAAAGAGGAATGGAAAATGTTAAAATTCACAAATTGGAACTTAAGTTACTACTTGTAGTAATTTGCAATCTCAAATAAATCTCACAACAGGAAAATGGAATGGTAAGTACAGATATACTTCATAGCAACTTGCAACTTCAAATATGGCGGTTTGATTCCTGTCAACTCGCACTTCTCTGGTTGCTCCGCCCCGATGGGCGTGGTTTGTGCTCTTTTACGACTATCAGGGGGAGGAGCCAGGGGTGTGTCATAGCAAAACCAGTGGGTCTGAAAGGCCTCGCCTCTTCTCTCCAGAACTTAGGTTCACAAGTAAACTGTCAGTTCAGCCTCGTTCAAGGATCTGACAAAGAAGGCTCTTTTCCTTATGGCTCTTGCATCCGCCAAGAGGGTGAGTGAGCTTCAAGCGATTGAGGGCAATGTTGGATTTAAGGAGGAGTCTATGGTTTGTTCTTTCCTCCCTGGATTCCTGGCAAAGAACGAGAACCCATCAAATCCATGGCCCAGGAGCTTCGAAATTTGTGGGTTATCTTCTCTTGTAGGGGAAGAGCCTGAGAGAACTCTTTGCCCGGTGAGGATTGTAAAATATTACCTGAAGAGAAAAGAGCAACTTAAGGCCAATCAAGAGGTCCTTTGGTGCTCCGTAAAGGACCCCACTCGACCCCTATCGAAGAACGCTCTGTCCTTCTTCTTAAGAAGCCTTATTAAAGAAGCACATGTTTCTTGCAAGGAAGATCATTTTAAGCTTCTTAAGGTGAAAGCCCACGAAGTGAGAGCCATTGTAACTTTGCTGGCTTTTAACAAGAATATGTCTGTGCGGAACCTGATGGAGGCAACTTTCTGGAGATGCCACTCGGTTTTCGCAAACCACTACTTGCGTGATGTGAAAATCACTTATGACAAATGCTTCGCCTTGGGCCCTTACGTATCGGCGGATTCGGTGCTGGGGCAGGGAGCTGGTAACGTTAATCCATGTTAGGCTTATATTTGTTTTTTACCCTATGTTTTGTATTTGTTGTTTATGGTTGTCTGAAAAAGGATGCAGGGAGGCATCTCTTTATGTCGTAGTACTAACCCTAGTTAGTTTGGTTAGGTGGTCTGATGAGTTTTGGCTCCTTGCAGTAGTAGTGGTGAGGATCTGTTAAGTAGGCGGACGAGTTCCCTTTAACAGGATCCAACTTGGATTCTACCACACAAGGGGGGAAGGGGATCAGATATTCCCGGTGGTAGATCCGAGAGTCTTTCAGCAACAGGGTCACGTCCTAGCTGTAGCTCTCCAGGCAATGCAGACTCAGAGACAGTATCAATGAAGTCTTCTGCCTGAACAGGTAAGAACCAAGGTTTTTTATATCCTACAACACCAGTTGTTTCCCTTCTTTCTTTGTTATTTAGCTGTCTCTTACCCTCCACCAAGGGTGCCAATCAGCTAAGTATATATCTGACAGGAAAGTTCATGTACAAAAATGATATTGTTAAACTACAATAAAGTTTTGTACATACTTACCTGGCAGATATATACGTTTAATGGCCCGCCCAGCCTCCCCTCAGGAGACAGGTGGAAGAGAAAATCTGACAGGAAAGTGGGATTGGTTCATACACCCGCCACCCAGCGGCGAGTAAGGTAGACCACCTGACCTACCTGTCGCGTGTGCCGCGAGGTTTGAAATTCTGTCAGGAACGTCGGAGACTATAGCTAAGTATATATCTGCAGGTAAGTATGTACAAAACTTTATTGTAGTTTAACATATCATTTTCGACAAATTGCCATTTCTGGGCTCAGCTCGTGTCGGCCTATGAAATATCCTTAAGTCATTATTTTCTAGGTAAAATTAATCTAAAAATTACCAGAGAAAAATAAAATTAAGAAAATGTCAGTAAAACTGACTGGCTCACTCTATAAAAGAAGTGTCGGTATGGGAATATAGGCGAGTGGGATCACTACCACGAGTCATTCACCATTTAGACCTTCCAACATAAAATCCCCACCAGAGAGAGCTGATACTAAAGGTGATGCGGGCCACTACTACTACTACTACCGACGCCACGGACAGCAGCGCCCCTAGCGGTCATCCTTAATCATTAGCTTTACACGCTAGGTGCATTTTTTTCCCTTGTGTTGTTTTTTTCACGGATTACTTTCAACCATTACGATGGAACGTGCTGCAATTGCTTCGGCTAAGTTAAGTGCCTCATAAGTAGTATTTCCTAGTATTTTAGTCTTCCAGGGACCAGTATTTTCCTTCTTATAGGTCATATACGGTCTCCCGGTTGACTCATGGCGGCCGTGTGCCGCCTCGTGTTTAAGATTTCCCGGTCTCCCATACTGGGACATCTTATGCTTATGGGCTTTTTATTTTGTTCATGCCACTTACCTGACAGATATATATATATAGCTGTATTTTCTGAAGTCCGACAGAATTTCAAAACTCGCGGCACACGCAGTGGGCAGGCCATAGGTGGTAGTACCCATTCCCGCCGCTGGGAGGGCAGGACAGATATCAGGAACCATTCCCATTTTCTATTCATATTTTTTCTGTCGCCGGTCCGGTAACAACTGTTTACAGACCTCTGCTCAGGATTTTTTGGATTTGACTCGCTTTTAAGTATCTGATTGGTATTTTGGTATTGAATTGGATTGTTGAATTGGCATGCGCGATAGTGGGATCCGTTTTTTGACTTGGATTGGCTTTTCTTTAAACGTGATGTCTGGATCAAGTGCTGTGAGTTTCAGAGTGTGTGTGAGGTCTGATTGTAAGGTGAGGCTACCGAAAGCATCGGTAGACCCCCACCCACACAGTAAGGTTATTGGAGTTGTATGGGGGCATAATTTGTTTGGTGGATAATCGGTGCAATGAATGTGAGAGGATTGACCGATGATGAATTGGAGAGTATATGAGTCCTATCGCCTTAAATTGGAACGCGATAGGATCAGGAGGTCTTCCTCCAGGAGTGGTTCTACCAAAGGTAAGGCTAATATCTCTCCTGTATTAACACCTGTAGAGTTTGCATCTCCTAAACCTGTGTTGCCTTCGGGCTCTGATTCTGTGTCGGGAGAAGCTAATGCTCTCTCTCTTATTTTGGAGTCTCTACGCACTCTGGAGACCAAAGTGAAAGCCTTGGAAACTGGCTCTGTTCTAGTGTGTGATCGTGCCCCTAGTGTGGAGGGGGCGTCAGATCGGCCCCATAATGCCTCTAGGCCTAGACCTCTATCGGACTCCCAAGACTCAGGGAGAGGGTATGTTGAAAGCCGCAAGAGGGTTACGGGGGCTCCCCACCGATCTGGCGTCCCTTCGGCAGGCCTTGTTGCAAAGTCCCAGGCTGCCAAGGAGCGTGCACGAGCGCGCGTCCTGAAGGAGTGGCTTTTCGTCCTCCGAAGCGTTCCTCCCCGCGCAAGGGGTGGAGCGCTCGGAGAGACTCTCGTCCTCTGAAAAGGACGTTTTCGTGTTGAGGACGCTTCACGTCCTGTATCGCCGCTTTCGTCGGAGGATGCGTATGAACGCTTTTCCGCCTCAGAAAAGGGGTAAGATCTCCTCCGATGAGGACGCTGGTGTTCGTGCACAGGCGCGTCTCCCTGAGAAGCAGGTAGCTGTACCTGTGAGAAGGAAGGAGGCGTCCCCCCGTCGCCCCTCGTCTCTCGCAGGATCAGTCCTGCTTCCTCTGTTCGTTCCTCTCCAACGAAGAACATTCTTTTGTCCCTTCAGGACCAGCTATCGACGCTTATGGCTCAGAGGACTCGCCCAGCAGCAGTCGAGCCTAAGCGGAAGGAAGGACCTTAGACTGCCCGTCAAGAGGACGAAGCAGTCCTTCCTCCCTCTCCTACTTCGTCTCGTTCGCCAATCGCGTCTCCTTCGGCGATTCGCCGATCGCGTTAGTCCTCTAGGAAGGGACGTTGCGTCAAGCGCTTTTGAGGACGCTCGGCAGGACGCTCAGCACGACGTTCGACAGGACGCTCGTTCAGGACGCTCGGCAGACGCTAGGCAGGACGCTTGGCAGGACGTCGGCAGGACGCTTGACAGGACGCTCGACAGGACGCTTGTCAGGACGCTCCGGCAGGACGCTTGGCAGGACGCTCCGGCAGGACGTTCGTCAGGACGCTCGACAGGACGCTCCGACAGGACGCTCGGCAGGACGCTTGGCAGGACGCTCGACAGGACGTTCAGGACGCTCTTCAAGATGCTTTTGGGGACTCTCCGACCAAGAAGTCGTACCCCAAGACGCTAGTTTGCGCGCACATGCACGTATTCCGGCTAACATGTCTTCCCTTTCGTGTAAGAAACGTAAGGACGCTTCTCTGGCAAGTGAGGCTGCCTCGGGTGTCGCTAAGGACGCTCGTCCTCGTCAGGACGCTCTACCTGCTTCAAGTGGTAAGCGCCATAAAGAAGACAGCCGAAATAAGGCTTCATCCAGTAAGGATAGGGGTCCTTTGATTAAGTGAAGACCCGACATTCGTACGCCCTCTCCGGACAGGCGGTCTCCTCTTCCGTTTAGAGAAGAAGGAGAGCTGAGTAGTTCGGCTGACTCGGTTGAAGAGGAACCTTCTGCTGCCCCTTCAATCTCAGATTATAAAGTTCTCGTGCGGCTGTTGCGTTCGTCCTTCGAGGACAAGTTTCAGCCTGCAGCTCCCAAGTCTCCTCCTTCGCAGTTTTCATCATCTAAGACTGGTAAAACTCCGGAGTTTGTTGAGATGAAAACTTCGCTCTCCACTAAACGGGCGTTCAAGAAACTCCAAGGTTGGATGGTACGAAGGAGAGATCAAGGCAAGACGACTTTCGCATTGCCTCCAGCTAGACTCAGCGGAAAAGGGGGTATTTGGTATAAAACCAAAGAAGAAGTGGGGGTTCGTATCCCTTCTTCAGCTCAAGGAGATTTCTCTAGCTTGGTGGATTCGCAGAGGAGGTCTCTTTTATCCACTGCTTAAGTGACCTGGACCTCTACGGAGACGGACCATCATTTGAAGGGTCTGCTCCGGACTCTTGAAGTTTTCAACTTCCTTGACTGGTGCTTGGGAGTTCTGGATCTGCAAGCGAGAAGCCCAGAATCTCTCAGTCTGGGGGAGCTGTCCAGCGTGTTAGCATGTATGGACAAAGCCGTCAGGGATGGTTCGGAGGAGATCGTCTCTCATTTTGGAACGGCATTATTGAAGAGAGCTTTGCTGTGCAATTTCACGGCTCCGTTTCGGTTACTCCAGCTAGAAAGCGGATTTGCTTTTTTTCTCCTCTTTCGAACCATCTCTTCCCCCAGACTTTAGTAAGGACCTGACTAGCAGTTTGCAAGAGAAGGCAACGCAGGACCATCTTAGCCCAGTCTACAAGACGTTCGGCAGTACCTTCAACTTCTTCAGCTTCGGTTCGACCGCCGAAGAAGGTTAAGCCCTTTCGTGGGGCTCCCCCTCGAGAGCAAGCTCCTCGAGGGAGAGGGTTTTCACGAGGAAGAGCTTCCTTTAAACCAAAGCCTTCCAAGTGAGAAGCATGTCCTTCAGACACCAGTCGGAGCCAGACAAGTTTTTTGCGGGAGCGTGGAGAGAGAGGACACGTGACTCTTGGTCCCTCAAGATCGTGGAGCAGGGGTACAAGATCCCCTTTTAGATCTTCCCTCCTCTTTCTACGACTCCCAGAGACCTTTCTCCATCCTATCAGGGAGAGAAGAAGCAAGTGTTATTCGATCTTCTTCAGCAAATGATCGAGAAAAGAGCGGTGGAACAAGTCGCGGACCTGGGGTCTCCAGGTTTTTACTACAGGATTTTCCTGGTACCGAAGCAGTCGTCAGGTTGGCGTCCAGTTTTAGATGTAAGCAGGCTCAATCTTTTCGTGGAAAAGACCAAATTCACGATGGAGACGCCTCATTCTGTTCTGGGAGCCTTGAGACCGGGCGACTGGATGGTGTCCTTAGACTTGCAGGACGCGTACTTTCACATCCCGATCCACCCTCTTTTCAAGAAAGTATCTAAGGTTTGTCTTAGACAAAAAAGTGTGGCAGTTCAGAGCTATGTGTTTCGGCCTGACCACGGCTCCAATGGTGTTCACCGTAGTCATGAAGAATGTGGCGAGGTGGCTACACTCTTCGGGGATAAGAGTTTCCCTGTACCTCGACGACTGGCTGATCAGAGCGTCGTCGAGAGAAAAGTGTCTGAAGGACTTGCAGTTCACTTTAGCCCTAGCAAAGTCCCTGGGACTTCTTGTCAACCTCGAAAAGTCGCATCTGACCCCGACACAGTCCATCGTGTATCTGGGGATTCAGATGGATTCAGTGGCTTTTCGAGCGTTTCCGTCCCAGGAACGTCAGCGGCTAGGTTTAGAAAAGATCTCGGCCTTCTTAGGGAAAGAGACTTGCTCGGCGAGGGAATGGATGAGTCTGCTGGGAACCATTACCCCGCTAGAAAGGTTTGTTTCCTTGGGAAGACTGCACCTCAGGCCTCTCCAGTTTTTCCTTGCGGACGAGTGGAAGGCCAAGGACGATCTCAATGCCATATTGAGAATATCTCTTCCTATAAAGAACCATCTAAGATGGTGGTTCGACCCTCAGAAGCTACAGGAGGGCGTGTCCCTAAGTCTTCTGACCCCGACTAGTGTTGTTCTCCGACGCTTCCATCACGGGCTGGGGAGCAACACTGGGAGGGAAGGAAGTGTCAGGCTCCTGGGGAGGGGAACAGGTAGCCTGGCACATAAATGTCAAAGAGCTTGCAGCAATCTTTCTGTCTCTGCAGTTCTTCGAAAGGAGTTTGAAGAACAAGATTGTTCAGGTAAACTCAGACAATACCACAGCACTCGCTTATTTGAAAAATCAGGGAGGAACACACTCCAGAACTTTGTTTTTCCTGGCGAGGGAGATTCTGCTGTGGGCGAAGAGAAGAAAGGTGACAATCCGGACGAGGTTCATTGCAGGAGTGCAAAACGTCAGGGCCGATCTTCTCAGTCGTCGGGAACAAATCCTACCGACGGAATGGACCTTAAACAAAGACGTGTGTCGAGACCTTTGGAGGTTGTGGGGACGTCCTCTGGTCGACTTATTCGCGACGTCAAGGACCAAGAGACTTCCTCTTTATTGCTCCCCGGTCCTGGATCCAGAAGCGATCGCTGTAGACGCGTTGCTTTGGAATTGGACGGGTCCTAGATCTGTACGCCTTCCCACCATTCAAGATTTTTGGGGGAAGTCATGAGGAAGTTTGCGGCCTCAGAAGGGACGAGGTTGACCCTGATCGCTCCGATGTGGCCAGCGAGAGAATGGTTCACAGAGGTCATGTCTTTCCTTGTAGACTTTCCAAGGACACTTGCCCTGGAGGAAAGATCTACTCAAACAGCCTCACTTCGAAAGGTTTTCACCAAAACCTCTCCGCTCTGGGTCTGACTGCGTTCAGACTATCGAAAAGTTGGCCAGAGCGAGAGGTTTTTCGAAAGCAGCTGCGAGAGCAATCGCAAATGCAAGAACGTGCTTCTACAAGAGCTGTTTACCAATCGAAGTGGGCTTCCTTCAGGGCATGGTGTAAAAAGGAGGGAGTTTCCTCTTCCTCGACCTCTGTGAACCAGATAGCTGATTTTCTGCTCTTTCTCAGGAATGTGCAGAAATTAGCGTCCCTACCATCAAGGGATATAAAAGCATGTTGTCAGCGGTTTTTAGGCACAGGAGGCCTAGACCTTTCTGACAACAAGGACATTCATGATCTTTTAAAATCTTTCGAGACTTCGAAGATTCCTCAAATGAGACCTCCGTCATGGAACCTTGACGTGGTTCTTAAGTTTCCTTATGTTCAAGTCTTTTCGAACCGCTTCAGGCAGCGTCTCTTCGAAACTTGACAAGGAAGGCTCTTTTCCTAACTTCTCTTGCGACGGCTAAGAGAGTTAGTGAGATACAAGCTTTTAGTAATTTAGTGGGATTCAAAGGAGACAATGCTGTCTGCTCTTTGAACCCAACTTTCTTGGCGAAGAATGAAAATCCTTCGAATCCTTGGCCGAAAACTTTCGAGATCAAGGGTATGTCAAGTCTGGTGGGCCAAGAACAGAGAGAGCCCTGTGCGGTCAGGGTTCTCAAGTTCTATTTACATAGAACAAAAGAGGTAAGAGGTCCCTCAGGTAATCTCTGGTGCTCTGTGAAGAGACCAGAGTTACCTTTATCTAAGAATGCTGTTGCTTTCTTTCTGAGGGACGTCATTAAGGAGGCTCATTCATCTTTCCAGAAGACTGATTTGAGCCTCTTACGAGTGAAAGCTCACGAAGTTCGAGCTGTCGCTACCTCTCTTGCCTTCCAAAAGAATATGTCAATCAAGGACATTCTTGTTGCACCTTTTGGAGGAGTAACTCCGTCTTCGCCTCACATTACCTAAGGGATGTGAGAACAATTTATGACGACTGTAATTCACTGGGGCCATACGTTTCTGCGGACACAGTCTTGGGGTCCGGAAGTAGCTCTTTCCCTATCCCTTAGTTAGGTTTAGGTTAGTTTTATTGTTGTGTTTTTAGGTTGTGGTGAGTCTTATGTGAAGATCTCCCATCCTTTAGTTAGTTTTAAAGGGTTTTTTGAATAGTTGGTCAGGTGGTGGTCAGTTGCTTCGTTGCCCTCATATGTATGGCTCGATGGTCTTGTCACGTTGAGGTCTCGTACCCGTTGACAGATCATCCAGAGCGCACCAGCACTACAGGTCTCCACCTGGCTGGCAACTCTGAATTAAGCAAAAGCAGCCTTAAGTGACAGTAATCACAGAGTCTACTTTGCTAACAGGTGAGGAACCAAGATGTATATCATCTACTTAATTTAAGTTTCCTAAAAAATCCTATTCTGTCTCTTCCCACCATCCGAAGGTGGGATTCAGCTATATATATATCTGTCAGGTAAGTAGCATGAACAAAATGTTATTGTTATTATACAATTAAGTTTGTTCATACTTACCTGGCAGATATATATAATTAAATTGCCCGCCCTCCTCCCCTCAGGAGACAGGGGCATTAATAAAATATGAATAGAAAATGGGAATGGTTCCTGATATCCGCCTCCCAGCGGCGGGAATGGGTACTACCACCTGGCCGCCCACTGCGTGTGCCGCGAGTTTTGAAATTCTGTCGGACTTCAGAAAATACAGCTATATATATATCTGCCAGGTAAGTATGAACAAACTTAATTGTATAATAACAATAACATTTTTACGTTCATCGTATTATTACATCGTTTTTATAGCTAGGACACAGCCCTTTTTACCATTTTCTCTTAGTTTGGTATTTAGGGCTATACCGTGTTCTGGCCCAGCATCCCAGCTCTTGCTCTTCATCGGCTACCGCTGGCTCCGAGTAGTCAACTGTTCTTCGGAACAGCTTGCCTCCTCCTGGGCTTCTTTTTCTTTTACTAAAAGTGTCTTTTCCTCCTTTACGATGTATTATCAGTGTTATTTAGGGCGTTAGGCTAGCCTAGGTGCTTGTGCCATGTGTTGGTACAGACTGGATCACGTGGCCCCTCTGTGGTTGTGTTGCTATCGCGGCTTAGGCCACCTGCGATCACGTGTCCCTTAGCACCTTACCCTTCCCCTTCCCTCCCTACCAGGTATAGGGAGGGGTCTGGTGGATCTCCTTGGTTGTCATGACAACCACAGTAGCCTACCTCCCTCTCCCTCTGAGGAGGCCTGGAGCTCCATACCAGCTGGGGTTTAGGGCGACCACTTGTCTCGGGTACCGGGTTACCGAGCGGGTAGTAGTAGCGACGGGGGGGTAGGCCACCCCCCCCTCTCTCTCTTCCGCCGTGTTTACGCCGGGACCCCCCCCCCCCCCCCCATTGGCCTCAGTCCCACCCTTCCCCTACCTTAACGGACGGAGCCTCCGCTGAAGCCGGGGGCCCCTTCGGTTATAGGTCCGCCTGGCTCCGCCAGTGGGCGGGGTGGGAAATTACTAGTGGTCTGTTGCTTGCCTACTATATCCTGTTTTCATACAATCAACTTACCTGTCAGATATATACATAGCTAAGACTCCGTCGTCCCAGCTATGTATATATCTGCCAGGTAAGTATGTATGAAACTTTATTGTAACATAACAATATAATTTTTCGCTACCGGAGGAGAGCTCGCTCCTTACCCGGGCACTCCTCTAGTAGACGAAAAGTTTTATACCTCATTATATACGGATATACCCTTACTGTTACGGTGAATTTTAGTTTTAATTTATTTTATGTACTATCTCCGTCGTTCTCCGTCGTGGTTTCATGGCTCCTCACCACTCCTGGTTGGAATCTTTTTCCTGTCTCCGGCGTAGCCTCAGACCACCTCCAACCGCCTAGTTACCACACGTATTACGGCGGGGCTCTGGTTTAATCTAACTTACATGCTCCGGCATGCAGCGGAGTATTTGTTAGGCTGTAAGTGTGCACCTGATACTCATGTATCTCTCCACTTACAGGCTACCAACTGCCAGGTCCCAGGTTGCAACGCGACGTTGTACGACCCCTGCGCCCATGAAGAGTGTAGGACCCACGCCCCGTGTGCCACCAACCACAACGGACTGATCGTTTGGCACCCGGAGGCTTGCACCATCTGCTATGACCTCGTGAGTCAGCTTTTGGGTGGGGTAAGTTTACTCCTGGACTTTTCTTCGTCTTATCATCCACTAACCCTTAGTTTTAAGCTTCTTTAAACCGTATCTCCGCCGCTAGAAGCTTCATATCGCCTTCTCTTCCAGGCTGCGCCGTGAAGGAAGTCGCCCTGGACCCTGAAGGCTTGGGTGGGCGGCTTCGGGAAGAACGCCGCCAAGGGCCAGCCTTATATGCTCGATAAGAAGCTGGCCGTCCAGAATCTTCCCCGGAGGCAAGGCGACGGGATATGTGGACCCCATCTCGGCAGCCCCACTCATAGCCTCTATTCAGCAGGAGTGCAGCAGGTGTTCGGGTCCGTCTCTACGCAGGAGCCGGTCCCAGATGTGGCCAACCTGGACCTGAATATTGAACCTATGGCGGTAGGGGCAGAGGATTTGTTGGTTGAGGTAGGTGTGTCGGGCGCCCAAGGTCTTTCCTTGGGTGCTCCTGGATCTTCTTCCCCTGTCCCTTCTTCCTCTTCATTCCAAGGCTTCACGGACCTGAGATCCCTGCTCGCTCTCCCGCTCTCTCTGTATCCCCGAAGGTGAAGGGACAGAGAGAACAGAAGACCCTACATAAGACGACTTTTAAGAAGTCGTCGTCTTCTTCAGCTAGGAAGTCTACGACTTCCTACGCAGACGCGGTGAAAGCGAAGCCTAGCTCTTCCTATTCTAAGAGCTCTAGAAGCAAGGCTTCTAAGGAGAAGGCTCGCGCTCCGGCCGAGCCAACGCCTTCTCCGGCATCTACCGGATCTACTCCGGTAACTCCTGTTGGGGTGGCGGGACCGAGCTCTTTTGATCCCACCACTTTCTCAGCAGTAGTAATGCAGCAAGTGGGAGAGATGGTTGGCTCTCTTGGCTCCAAGTTTGAGCAAATGTTTGCACAGCTGTCAAACACGATTAACCAGTCTGGTCAGTCTATCCAAGATCTCTCTAACCGAGTTAGAGAGCACGACGACCGCTTTGCTGGCCTCAACCAGGCTCCTCAGCCAAGCTCCCCTGTAGCAGGTACTGGTCTCTTACAGTTACCTCCTTATGAATCCCTACCAGCCTTCTCTATGGATAACCCATGGAGAGTGGCCGCTTATGCCCCCTTCAAGGACGGCATGATTTCTATCCCGGAGTGTGGAACTCGAAGGATTGAGGACTTCGAGTTCTACCCTCCCGGACTGACTCAGCCTTTCATTGGGTATGCTAGGCTGACCGTCACTGCTCTCAATAGAGAGGATAAGATCTCCCGAGAGACTGTGCTGTATAGTAGAGATCATGCACAGCGGGAATGGGTTCACTGCCTGGAGGATTGGGACTGTACCAACACCAAACTCCAGGCATTCAAGAGTCCCTTTACTATCTTCGCTACGGAGGAGGAGGCTTCTCTTCCGTTCGCTACCAAGGTAGTAGAAGCGACTCTTCAGGCAGTCCTCAAGGACGAGCCCATGCCACAGTTGAGGGAAGCGGAATCTACATCTCCGCTCTTCCCGGCCTTTGGAGAATTGTGGGAGAACCTACCTGCCACTTTCTCAGTAGGTAAGCTGAAGCCAGACTGCGCAATGGATCAGTTTTGGCGAGAAGCTGTTCCAAGAAACTGCCTGATACCCTTATTCAGGCAGAGTTTGATGCCCGTACAAGATTTGGGAGGTCTCTTAACTCCCTTATCATTACGGAGATGGCTGCCCTGTCTTACGCTACAGAACTGTTGTTCAAGATACTGGCTAAATCCCAGCTCCAGACGGTCCAAGCTGATGCTTTTGACTTCTTCCTAGCCAGAAGGAACTGCCGAAAGCATGTCTTGCAGGAGGCAACTATCAGGCATGAGCCTAATAGACTCTTAGGATTCCAGCATGTGGGGTGCGGACCTCTTCCCAGAGGCCTCTGTGAATGAGGTGCACCACGAGGCTGCTAGGCTTAACCAGAGCCTTAGAGCCAGATGGGGCATCTCTTCCAAGAGGAAACAAGAGACCGCCCCTGCTGCTGGTAAGAAGCTAAAGAAGACAGGAAGAAGGTTCCAGCCTTACCAGAAGCAACAGCAGCAACAGCAATTTGTTCAGGCCGTCCCAGTTACACAACAGGGACAGCCGTCTACTTCAAAGCAGACGCAACCCATTCTCCTGTTGTCTCCTCAGAGTCAACCTTCCACCTCCTCCGCAGACTCGCCGGCCTTCAATTCAATGTATGAAAGCCAGGCCTACCCAGCCTTTAATAGGTTCTCTAGGGTAGTAGGGCGAGAGGCCACTTTCGCCAGCGTGGCACAGGAAGAGCTGCAAGAGGTAGACAATTCAGAGGAGGGCGCGGAGGTCAACCCGCTCAACAACAGTGGAGGCTCCCCAGGTAGGAGGAGGCTGTTCCTCTTCCGTCACAGGTGGGGGTTCAGCAAATGGGCACAGAGCATGTGTCCAAAGGATTGGGTTGGAGTTGGATCAAAGATCCCCCTCCCCCTCCAGTCAAATCATTCTATCAGGAACCATCAAAGGAGTTTGACAGGTTATCGGAGGAACTCCTTCAGAAAGGAGCTATTGCGAGAGTCAAGCATCTAAAATTTCAAGGTCGCTTGTTCAGCGTGCCAAAGTAAAGGCTCAATAAAAAGAAGGGTAATCTTAGACTTGTCAAAGCTAAACTCTTTCATTCGTTGCGACAAGTTCAAAATGCTCACCATCTCGCAGGTACGGACCTTACTTCCCCGTCGGGGCCTCACAACCTCCATCGATCTTACAGACGCCTACTATCATATCCCTATAGCCAGACACTTCCGTCCATTCCTAGGCTTCAAACTAGGAAATCAGAGGTTCTCATTCAAAGTGATGCCCTTCGGTCTGAATGTAGCCCCCAGGGTATTCACGAAAATAGCAGAAGTGGTGGTGCAACAATTGAGAACTCAGGGGATAATGGTAGCAGCATACCTCGACGATTGGTTGATCTGGGCACCAACAGTCGAGGAATGTCTCAAAGCCACGAAAAAGGTAGTTCAATTTCTGGAACATCTGGGGTTCCAGATAAACAAAACGAAATCCAGACTCTCTCCGGAGTCTCGTTTTCAGTGGCTAGGAATCCAATGGGATTTGTCTTCCCACAATCTGTCAATTCCAGTGGTCAAAAGAAAAGAAATAGCCAAGTCTGTGAAACAATTTCTCAAATGCAAACAAACATCAAGGAGAAACCAGGAAAGAATCCTGGGTTCTCTTCAGTTTGCCTCAGTGACAGACATCCTCCTGAAAGCAAGGCTGAAAGATATAAATCGAGTTTGGCGTTCGAGAGCAAACGTCAAATCTCGAGACAAGTTGTCAGTAATTCCACAGATCCTTCGCAATCAGCTCCGTCCATGGACAAAAGTGAAGAATCTTGCCAAATTGGTACCCCTTCAATATCCCCTTCCAGTGTTAACCATTCACACGGATGCCTCCCTGTCCGGATGGGGGGGATATTCTCTATTCAAACAAGTTCAGGGGACTTGGTCAGTTCAGTTCTGCCAGCTCCACATAAACGTCCTGGAAGCAATGGCAGTATTTCTTACCCTGAAGAGACTCCTTCCCCCGAAGAAGTCTCATCTAAGACTAGTTTTGGACAGTGCAGTGGTAGTACATTGCATCAACAGAGGAGGGTCCAAATCCAAACACGTGAATCATGTCATGATAGCCATCTTTGCGCTAGCAGACAAACACAGATGGCATCTGTCCGCCACTCACCTGGCAGGGGTAAGAAATGTGATAGCAGACGCTTTGTCCCGGTCAGTCCCTCTGGAATCAGATTGGTCCCTAGACGACAGGTCATTCCAGTGGATATGCCAGAGAGTCCCAGGCCTACAAGTAGATCTCTTCGCCTCACAAGCGAACCACAAGCTCCCTTGCTATGTGGCCCCCAACCTGGACCCTCTGGCCTATGCCACGGATGCCCTGTCGTTAGATTGGAATCAATGGAGGAAAATCTATATATTTCCTCCAGTGAATCTTCTTTTGAAAGTCTTGAGCAAGCTGAGGACTTTCAAGGGACTAGTAGCTCTGATTGCTCCAGACTGGCCAAAAAGCAACTGGTATCCGCTGCTTCTGGAATTGGGTCTCCGACCTCAACGGATTCCCAATCCCAATCAGTACAAATGAGGACTGTGTTCGCTTCCTCAGGAATTCTCCAGACCCTAACTTTATGGACTTCATGAAGTTTGCGGCTAAAAAAGATGCTAATATTGATCCACAAAACATTCTCTTTCTAGAATCAGACAAAAAAGAGTCAACTATTAGGCAATATGACTCAGCTGTTAAAAAATTAGCATCCTTCCTGAATGAATCAAACACTACAACCATGACAGTTAATTTAGCTATATCCTTTTTCAGGTCCTTGTTTGAAAAAGGTTTAGCAGCTAGCACTATTACTACTAATAAATCGGCTTTGAAGAAAATCTTTCAGTTGGGTTTCCAAATAGATCTAACAGAATCTTACTTTACGTCTATTCCCAAAGCCTGTGCTAGACTCGGACCTTCTCAAAGGAAAGGCTACTGCAGTTTCATGGTTCTTAAATGATGTCCTCAAACTAGCCTCAGATACTGACAACTCGTCTTGCACATTCATGATGCTCCTTAGAAAGACGTTATTTTTGTTAAGCCTGGCTTCAGGAGCCAGAATTTCAGAACTGTCGGCTCTATCCAGAGATGCGGGTCATGTGGAATTTCTCCCCTCAGGAGAAGTTCTACTTTCCCCGGATCGTAGCTTTTTAGCAAAAAATGAGGGATCCCCTTGCAAGGTGGGTTAGGGCTCTCCTTGGAAAGTCCATCACCAACTTCCGCAAGATCCTTCTCTCTGCCCAGTATCAACTTTAAGAGCCTTTCTATCTCGTACATCCTCTAGATCCTCAGGTTCTCTCTTTATGAGAGAAAAAGGTGGCACTTTATCAGTGAAAGGAATCAGACAACAGATCCTTTACTTCATTAAACAAGCCAACCCTGATTCATTTCCAAAAGCACATGACATCAGAGGAGTAGCCACCTCAATTAATTACTTCCAACATATGAACTTTGAGGATCTTAAAAAGTATACTGGATGGAAATCACCGACAGTCTTTAAACGTCATTACCTGAAGTCCTTGGAATCTTTAAAATTTTCTGCAGTAGCAGCGGAAACATTGTTTCTCCTGATACTGCACAGTAGTTGTAGTATAGATCCAGGTCTCCTTTCTACCTACCTCGTCCAACATGCCTCACCCTATTGCCATGCTACTCGGGATACTCTAGCCTTAGCCGCTAGAATCATATTGGTGGATTGTCCCTTATTTTTTTGCTAGGGACATCCACGTTTTGTACATATAATGTACTTCAGTGTTTCTACCCTTATTTTTATGCTAGGGTAGAACACAATGAGTTTGTATATTTTGTAAATATCTTAATTAAGTGAATCATTCTATATTGTTCTTGCCATTACACTATTATGTATCACCATGTCTAATATAAGTTAATTTTAAGTACTTTATATTGATTGCTTTCTTTACCATGCCATTGTTTAGGATAAGTTAGCTTTAAGTACTTTTGTTTGTATACTGTAATGTCCCTGATTCACTTATATTATATATCTCTTTTTTACTATTGGGTTTCATTTGTCCTTATTCCCATCTTGTCTGTTTCTCTGGTACTATTTCATAGGCCGACACGAGCTGAGCCCAGAAAAGGGATTTTGACGTAGGAAAAATCTATTTCTGGGTGATTGGCTCGTGTCGCCCTATGAAACCCACCCTGTTTTCTTTTACCCACCCTACAGGACAAGATGTTCATAGATTAAGGATGACCGCTAGGGGCGCTGCTGTCCGTGGCGTCGGTAGTAGTAGTAGTAGCGGCCGCATCACCCTTTAGTATCAGCTCTCTCTGGTGGGGATTTTATGTTGGAAGGTCTAAATGGTAAATGACTCGTGGTAGTGATCCCACTCGCCTATATTCCCATACCGACACTTCTTTTATAGAGTGAGCGAGTCAGTTTTACTGACATTTTCTTAATTTTATTTTTCTCTGGTAATTTTAGATTAATTTTACCTAGAAATAATGATCTTAAGGATATTTCATAGGGCGACACGAGCCAATCACCCAGAAATAGATTTTTCCTACGTCAAAATCCCTTTTTGCATCGGTCACAGACGTTCTGTTGAAAGCAAAGTTGAAGGATATAAACCGAGTTTGGCGCTCAAGAGCAAATGTCAAATCTCGAGACAAGTTGTCAGTAATCCCGCCGATTCTTCGCAAGCGTCTCCGCCCCTGGGCGGAGTCCAGAAATCTGTCCAAATCAGTTCCTCTCCAGTTCCCCCCTCTGGCGTTGGTTATCCACACGGACGCCTCTCTAAGCGGGTGGGGAGGATACTCCCAATTCAAGAAAGTTCAAGGGACTTGGTCGCCTCAGTTCCGCCGGCTTCACATAAACGTATTGGAAGCCATGGCAGTATTCCTCACCCTGAAAAGGCTTCTTCCAGCCAAGAATTCCCATATCAAACTAGTATTGGACAGCGCAGTAGTGGTACACTGCATCAACAGAGGAGGATCCAAGTCAAGACATGTGAACCATGTTATGATAGCCATTTTCTCCCTAGCAGCCAAATACAAATGGCATCTATCCTCCACTCATCTGGCGGGAGTAAGGAATGTGATAGCGGACGCTCTGTCTCGCTCAGTCCCTCTAGAATCGGAGTGGTCCCTAGACAGGCATTCATTCCAGTGGATATGCCAAAAGGTCCCAGGCCTACAGGTGGATCTTTTCGCGTCCCAATCCAACCACAAGCTTCCTTACTATGTGGCCCCCAACCTGGACCCTCTGGCCTATGCCACAGATGCCATGTCCATAGATTGGAATCAATGGAGGAAGATATACATCTTTCCTCCAGTGAATCTTCTATTGAAAGTCCTGAACAAACTCAGGTCATTCAAGGGACAAGTAGCTCTAGTAGCCCCGGATTGGCCCAAGAGCAATTGGTATCCTCTCCTCCTGGAATTGGGTCTCTGACCTCAACAGATTCCCAATCCCAAACTGTCTCAGTCAGTACAAATGAGGACTGTGTTCGCTTCCTCAGGAATTCTCAAAACCCTAACTTTATGGACTTCATGAAGTTCGCGGCTAAGAGACACGCAAATATTGATCCCCACAACATCCTTTTCTTAGAATCGGATAAAAGGGAATCAACTTTGCGCCAGTATGATGCAGCAGTTAAAAAACTGGCAAATTTCCTGAAGGAAACAGACGCTCAAACCATGACAGTTAATTTAGCCATATCCTTTTTCAGATCCCTGTTTGAAAAAGGTCTAGCAGCTAGCACTATTACCACCAATAAGTCAGCTTTAAAGAAAATCTTCCAGTTTGGCTTTAAGATAGACTTAACAGACTCGTACTTTTCATCTATTCCCAAAGCTTGTGCTAGGCTCAGACCTTCAGAAAGGCCTACTTCAATTTCATGGTTCTTGAATGACGTCCTCAAACTGGCTTCAGATACTGACAACGATTCATGCAATTATATGATGATATTAAGAAAGACATTATTCTTATTAAGTCTGGCCTCAGGAGCCAGAATATCAGAACTGTCGGCCCTTTCCAGAGACTCTGGACATGTAGAATTTCTCCCTTCAGGAGAAGTCCTTCTATCTCCAGATCGTAGCTTTTTGGCAAAAAATGAGAATCCCTTAATGAGGTGGGCCCCCTGGAAGGTCCTCCCTCTTCCCAAGACCCTTCTCTATGTCCGGTGACGACCTTACGAGCCTATCTGTCCAGGACATCATCTAGATCCTCAGGCCCCCTCTTTATAAGGGAAAAAGGTGGCACCATTTCCATTAAAGGGATCAGACAACAAATCCTGTACTTTATTAAACAAGCTAACCCTGATTCATTCTCTAGAGCCCATGACATCAGGGCAGTAGCCACCTCTATTAATTACTTCCAGCATATGAATTTTGATGATTTAAAAAAGTACACGGGCTGGAAATCGCCGACAGTTTTCAAACGTCACTACTTGAAATCCTTGGAATCTCTTAAATTTCCGGCAGTGGCAGCGGGAAACATAGTTTCTCCTGACACTGTCTAGTAGTTGTAGCCGAAGATCCAGATCTCCTTTCTACCTGCCTCACTAATATTTCCCCTAACCCTACTGTCAAGCTCAATCCTGTCTTGAGCCTTAGCTGCTTAAGAAGGCTAGATATTGTGACGTGTCCCTTATTTTTTTGCTAGGGGCACTCACACTTGTAAATATTATTGCTGATTGTGACTGTTTGGTGATGTCCTCCCTTATTTTTATATCATAAATGTTTAATAATAATCTTAAGGACTATAGTGAGTTATCCTCTCTTATTTTTATGCTAGAGAGTCTCACTTGTATATATTAATGTCTGATACATTCTAGTTTTAAGTTATCATAAGTTAGCCTAAGTGTAATTTTAAGTTATGTTATATATTTTAAGGCTAACACATGTTAAATTGTACTAACTTTAAGTTTAAGTATGATAACTCTGTAAATATTTCAACTAGATTAAAACTGTTTTTGTTTTCTTTTCGTTTTCTTGAGACCTTATTTTTGTTTCTTTCCAATCTTGTGCCAATTCTCTGGTACTATTTCACGAAGTGACACGGACTGAGCCCAGAAAAGGGATTTTGATGAAGGAAAAATCTATTTCTGGGCAAGGGTCCGTGTCGCCCAGTGAAATAATCCCTTAAGTTCATTATTTCTAGGTAAATGATACTAACATTACCAGAGAAAAACAAAAATAGGGGGATGTCAGAGTATCTGACTCGCTCACCCTAAATAAAAGAGGGTGTCGGTATGGTACTGGGGCGAGTGAGAACACTACCACGGACCTCTTGTCATTTAGAATTCTCCTTCATCAAAATCCCCCTCCCGAGAGAGCTGGTACACAGCCGGCGTCGGCAACTAGTACTACAAACTCCCCCACGCCGACAGCAGCGCCTCTCGTGGCCATCCTTGAAGTTAGAGACCAATATTGGGTGCAAGGGTGGAATATAAACAGGGGGGGATTTCACTGGGCGACACGGACCCTTGCCCAGAAATAGATTTTTCCTTCGTCAAAATCCCTTTTATCATGAAAATAACATGTTAAGGACCTCAGGTTTGTATAATTAGGAAAAATACAATTTACTTTAAAAAATTTTGATATTTGTAATACTCCCAGCTCATGAAGGAAAGATACTATTCATTTGATTGTCAAATTTAGAGTAAGTCAGGAATTTGTGGTAAAGCAGAATCTAGTAGAATTGTCGACCAACTTTAGCCTGAATAAATTTGTTGGTTCTGAACAGATCTAAGGATGCTGTTTTATTGCTTCTTCTGAGACATTGTGTCCGGTTGATCATTGCATTGTGATATTTGATTTTCCAGAGGATGCTTATTTTAGAGTTGTTATGAATGGGACTATTCAGAACATGTTTTTCTTAGATTGCTTATTTTATTTCAGATTATTCCAAACAGGAAAATTACTTCAGTTCCTAGCTAGGATTGAGTATTGCACAGAGAACATCCTGTGAAAATGGAAGCTGAAAAATCGTCCTCGTTGTTGTTGCTCAAAGAAGAGAAGGAGAATTTGGAGGAGGGTCGAACTGAAAACACAGGGGAAGGCTCTTCGTTTGCAGACCCCTTCTTAGAAGTCAAGGCAGAACCAGAATTTTTTGACGGTGGGGAATTGGATGTGAACCGTTTATCCCAATTTATAAAGTATGAGGAGGAGGAGGACAGCTCTCCAAGCTATGATGATGGAAGTGGAAAGAAGAAGATATGTATGGCAGAAGAAAATAGACATTTGGGTAGAAAAATCACAGCAGGGAAGCAAATAAGTTGTGCTGAATGCCAAAGGACATTTCCAAAGATGTCCCAATTGAAATCCCACATGAGAACTCATACAGGAGAGAAACCACATACTTGTTCTATATGTCAAAGAAGCTTTTCTCAATTAGCTAATCTCAAATGTCATATGAGAACTCATACAGGAGAGAAACCATATACTTGCTCTATATGTCAAAGAAGCTTTTCTCAGTCAACATATCTCAAATATCACATGAGAACTCATACAGGAGAGAAACCATATATTTGTTCTATATGTCAAAGAAGCTTTTCTCAATCAGTTCATCTCAAATCTCACATGAGAACTCATACAGGAGAGAAACCATATATTTGCGCTATATGTCAAAGATGTTTTTCTCATCAAATTAATCTCAAAGTACACATGAGAACTCATACGGAAGAGGAACCATATACATGCTCTATATGTCAAAGAAGTTTTTTTCATTCAAGTGGTCTCACAGAACACATGAGAACTCATACAGGAGAGAAACCATATACTTGCTCTATATGTCAAAAAAGTTTTTCTCTTCAATGTAATCTCCAAAGACACATGAGAATTCATACAGGAGAGAAACCATTCACTTGCCCTGTATGTCAAAAAAGTTTTTCTCAATCAGGGGATCTCAAAACACACATGAGAACTCATACAAGAGAGAAACCATACACTTGCTCTATATGTCAAAGTAATTTTTCTCTTCAAAGTAATCTCCAAAGACACATGAGAACTCATACAGGAGAGAAACCATTCACTTGCTCTGTATGTCAAAGAAGTTTTTCTCGGCCAGGTCATCTCAAAACACACACAAGAACTCATACAGGAGAGAAACCATTCACTTGCCCTATATGTCAAAAAAGTTTTTATCAATCAGGTGATCTCAAAACACACACGAGAACTCATACAGGAGAGAAACCATACACTTGCTCTATATGTCAAAAAAGTTTTTCTCAGCCAAGTCATCTCAAAAGACACGAGAATTTACACTAGACAGAAACTGTTTACTTGATCTCTGTTCAAGTAGTTTCACATAAGTGACTTACCAAACAATTACATTAGCTGTACGCTTTCTTACCTGGCAGTCGAAAATTCAAATTCCTGGCGGCGGTAGCGCCATTGTTCGTGTAGGTGATACAGATCCTGCCCACTTTTGGGAATACCTGGTACTGCTGAGCTTAAGACTTCAATTCGTTTTCTGCCGGCCACGGGGTAACACCGGTGGTTTGTGTTGCAGTCGACTTTCGTCGCCATTGTGGATTTTTTCTTTTTGGTGATGTACAATTTCTTGGTTGGCTTTTTTGCTTCATCAGTTAGCTGCCTAGTTATTAACGAATTATTACGAAGATGTCTGATGCTAGTTCTTCTTCAGTTAGGTTTTGCAGCAGTGGTTGCAAAACTAGATTAGCTAAACTATGTTACGATCTGCACTCCAAATGTGGTAAATGTAGGGGTCAGTGCTGTTGCAAGGAATTAACTTGTGATGAGTGCCGTAGTTTAGATGAACAAGGTTGTAAGACTTTTCAAGCTCATTTGGATAAGATGAACAAAGATAGGAAAAGGAAAGCAGCTCTTAGAGCGGGTAGTAAAACTAGAGTAGAGACAACTCCCATGCCTTCAGAGGCAAACAAATCGTCACTATCTTCTCCACTTTTATCGAATATTTCACCTATTGATAGTCCTCCAACTTCAGTACCAATTACTCCAGACCAGGTATCCCATGTTTCCGATCCCAACACCATTTCCTTGTTAGAGTCCAAGATAGACAAGAAATTTGAGTTCTTGGCAAAATCTGTTATGGATTTGGGTATGTCGTTTCGTGCGTTCGTAGAGAAGTTATGTGAAAAGGCCAGTGTTAGGCCAAGTGTCAGTGTCGTGTCCGAGGAGGTGGCTGTCCGTTCCCCCTGTTCTCCTAGACAAAGGTCACTGTCATACTCCCCAGCTCTCGGGAGAAGACATACCGGAGGTCGAAGGGAGACTGGGGGAGTTTGCCCACGGTCAGTCACCGACTCCGTCGACATAGTCGACTCGCGAGTGTCCAGAAAACGCCGCTGGAAAGGCGTAGATATCAGAGACGCGCAGTTGTCGTCTGACTCGGAAGTGCAGTCGCCTGTGTCGAGGCAAAAGTGTGGTGTGATTTAGTGTCGCGTCTGTTGAAGAGACATGCCCAGCGTACGAGAGGGATGTCGCTGCCTGTTAAGAAATCCAAGGAGCACTGGAGTCCACAACCTTCCTGCAGTTTCGCACCGGACCAGTTTTTCCGGGAAGATCATCAGTCCTCTTCGGATAGCGTAACTTAGATGGAGTGAGACGCTCACGTGCGTCACAGCACTCGCGCGCTTGTGAGACTGCCTCGCCTCGTTTTGTATCGATAGTTCATTCGCCTCGAGGAGTTTCGACTCGTTCGCCCCATTCGTCTCGAACTGTTTCGACTCGTTCGCCTCGAGCTGCTTCGACTCGCTCGCCTCATACGTCTCGAGCTGTTTCGACTCATGCGCCTCATTCGCCTCGAGCTGCTTCGACTCGTTCGCCTCATACGTCTCGAGCTGTTTCGACTCATGTGCCTCATACGTCTTGAGCTGTTTTGACTCGTGTGCCTCATTCGCCTCGAACTGCTTCGACTCGTTCACCTCATACGTCTCGTGTTGTTTCGACTCCCAATCGTTCGTTTTCGAAGAAGAGCCGTACGACAGCCACGACTTCGTCTTCGCCTAAGGATGATGCGAAGGCCAAACCTTTGCTAGAGGATTCTGCTTTGGGTTTTATTTAAACATCAACTTCAAAAATTGATGGTCTTTTTAGAGAAGACAACGAGCCAGACAGAAGAGGAAGACAGGGTATCGGCCATCCTGTCGGAAGAGGAAACTCAAGACCAGGATGCGAAGCCCTCTTCTGCTTATTCTAGTCTGTTAAGGTTTCTTTTACAGACTTATCCAGATTTTTTTTTAACCTGCTTCGCCTTCTTCACCTCCGTCGATGTTTGTGAAGGATAGGAGATCAGCGCCTTCGGGGTTACCGAAACTAGTTCTTTCTCAGTCCTCGAAGAAAGCACTAAAGGAAGTAGAAGAGTGGCATGCTAAGAAGAGGGAGTCAGGCAAGGCTTCGTTCGCTTTTCCTCCATCGAAGCTGCAGAATAAAACCTACAGGTTTTATGCGACAGGAGAAGTTCCTTCTTTGGGAGTTTCTGCCTCCTCCTGAGGAGACTTCTCCGGTCTTGTGGACTCAAGCAGAACAGTAGCGTTCTCGGCTGCGAAAGTGTTGTTCTCTTCACCCGAGTTGGATCACCTAGTGAAGAACGTATACAAGTTGATCGAAGTCTTCAGTTTTCTGGATTGGACTATTGCAGCGTTAGCCAGAAAAATTGAAGATTGCCAGTCTCTAGATGAGGATGTTTCTGTCGAGAGATGATTCAGGGGAATTGGCCGCCCTATTCACTATGGGAGTACTAAAGAAGAGAGAACGGTGGTGCTCCTTCACATCTCGAGCAGTAACTACGAACCAAAAATCGGCTTTGTTGTTCTTCCCCCTGAGTAAATCTCACCTGTTTCCAGAAGAAACCATTAAACATGTGCTGTTGGAATTTGAGAAAAAGTCCACCAATGATCTTCTCTTTCAGTCAGCAAGAAGACCTAAGGTACCTCCAGCGACAGAAGCCAAAGCTTCTCCTCTTCAAAACATCCCTTTCGAGGAGGTAAATCAAAGTGGCAGCAGAGACCAAGAACAAATCTATGAACCACCTCCAAGTCTACCAAGAAACCTTCCTTTAAGACAGAGAAATGATCGGAAGGTCCTTCGCACACCCGTTGGGGCAAGACTCCACGACTACAGGGAGGAATGGAGTTGAAGAGGAGCAGAACAGTTGGTAATTCAGGTGCTTCGAGAGGGATATGTGATCCCTTTTACGCAGGATCCACCACTGTACAATACACCTGTCTGTTTGACAGCATACTCGACAGGATCAACAAGAGGTTTGGCTTTAGCCAAAGAAGTAGAAGGGCTCATCAACAAAGAGGCCATAGAGGAAGTAACAGATACGAACTCCCCAGGGTTTTACAACAGACTCTTCGTAGTCCCCAAGGCATCAGGGGGATGGAGACCTGTGTTGGACGTAAGCGCTCTGAACCTCTTCGTTCGGAAGACGAAATTCCGAATGGAAACCAGTCGATTGGTAATGTCAGCCATCCAACCGGGCGACTGGATGGTATCTCTCGACATGAAGGATGCATACTTCCATGTCCCCATCCATCAGGACTCCAGGAAGTTCCTGAGATTCGTCTTCAAGAAGAGAGTCTTCCAGTTCAGAGCCCTATGCTTCAGTCTATCAACCGCCCCTCAAGTATTTACTCAGATTCTCGCTCCTCTGGGAAAGTGGCTGCATTTGATGGGGATCAACACAGCTTTTTACTTAGACGACTGGCTCCTGAGAGCCAGATCCAGGTGTCAGTGTGTGAAGGACTTGGAGAAGACACTGACTTTGACACAACAATTGGGTATCATAGTAAACACGGAGAAGTCCCAGTTGATTCCAACTCAGAGGATTCTCTATTTAGGGATGATACTAGACTCTCTAGCTTTTCGGGTTTTTCTCTCCCCGAAGAGGATAGAGTCCTGCCTGTCAACAGTCCAGCAATTTCTGGTTTGCCTGTCCTGCTCAGCGCTCGAATGGATGAGCCTACTCGGGACCCTGGCTTCAGTGGAGAGTTTTGTCAGGTTAGGACGCCTACACATGAGGCCGCTTCAGTTCTTCCTGAAAGCAAATTGGTCTCAGAAGACACAGTCGGACTCATTAGTTTTCCCCCTGACAGAAGAGGTAAAGATGGATCTTCATTGGTGGCTTTCGAGGGAAAGATTACAAGAAGGAATCTCCCTAGTCGTGTTGAACCCCGACCTGCAGTTCTTCTCAGATGCCTCAGACAGCGTCAGGTCTGTGGACAGAACAAGAAAAGACCTTGCACATCAATGCGAAGGAATTGAAGGCCATCCTCTTAGGGCTACAAGCGTTCGACCATTTAGTCACTGGAAGAAACATAGCGGTCTACTCGCACAACACCACAGCGTTGTCATATGTACGGAAGCAGGGAGGCACCCACTTGTTCTCTCCCAACAAGATAGCCGTAGATCTCCCCACCTGGACGAACGAGAAGAGGATCACCCTTTTTCCAAGATCCGTGCAAGGGAGAATGAACGTACTAGCAGACGAACTGAGTCGGGTAAATCAGGTGTTACCAACAGAATGGACCCTGAACGAGAGTGTGTGTCAGGACCTCTGGAAGCTTTGGGGAAGACCATCAATAGATCTGTTCGCCACATCGAGGAACAATCGCCAAAGAGTGGTTCCCGGACCTTCTCAATCTGTTGGTGGATTTTCCCAGACTACTTCCACAAAATCCATCGCTTCTCAAATAACCCCTCTGGCCCTGACAGGATTCAGACTGTCAGGAACCTGGTCAGAGCAAAAGGGTTTTCGCGAAGGGCGTTAGAGGCTATTGCTAGCTGCAGAAGAAGTTCTTCTGCCAAGCTCTACCAGTCCAAGTGGAGAGTTTTTAGGTCATGGTGCAGACAACATAGCATCTCTTCTTCTGAGACATCTATAACAGAAATTGCAGAATCTTTGTTATTTCTGAGGGACACCAAGAAGTTGGCCACTTCAACTATTAAAGGATATAGGGCCATGCTTTCATCGGTTTTCAAGCATAGAGGCCTCGACATTTCATCAAATCAGGACATCAGTGACCTGATCAGATCCTTTAGTTCCTCCAAGATTTTCAAGCCTGTAGAAGTGGAATGGAACTTGGATATAGTTTTAAGGTGGCTCAACGGCCCCCAATTCGAACCATTGAATTCTGCAACCTTGAGGGACGTAACTAGGAAGACACTATTCCTAGTTGCCTTAGCCACAGCGGGAAGAGTAAGTGAGTTGCAGGCGATGAGTAAGGAAGTGGGTTTCACCCAGGCCAATGCAGTTTGCTCTTATGTAACAGATTTTCTTGCTAAAAATGAGGATCCTTTGAATCTTTGGCCCCATTCTTTCAAGATAAAGAACCTAATGGACTTAGTTGGGTCGGAAGATGAGGAACATACATTGTGTCCGGTCAGAGCCATCAGACACTACCTGACTAGGACAGAAACTGTGAGAGGAGAGTCGAACTGACTCTGGTGCTCGGTGAAAGACCCGTCTCAGCCTCTTTCAAAGAATGCAATGTCCTTTTTCCTGAGGAGTTTGATCCGAGAAGCGCATGCCCAAACTCAGGAACATGCTCTTAGGGTGCTGAAAGTGAAGACGCATGAGATTCGTGCAGTAGCTATGTCATTGGCTTTCAAACAGAATATGTCTCTATCCTCCATTTTGCAAACTACATTCTGGAGGTCGAAGTCTGTGTTTACATCTCACTATTTGAAGGAGGTAGAAACTACTTACGAAAACTGCTTTATATTGGGACCGTTGTCAGTAGTGGGAATGGTGTTGGGAGAGGAAGCATAGGGGACTCGGTTTTTCCCTCTACTATCTCCTTGCCTTGAATTTGAGGTTTTTTGAGTTTGTGGGAAGCCGGGGGGTACATGTACCTGAAGTACCCACCAGTCCTTATATCTGGTTAAGGGTACCATATGGTTTTTAGTGTAGGTGATGGTTTTTTGTATGGTTTTTTATCTGGTCTTTTCGCCCAGGGCAAGGGCAGATTATTGTTGTTTTTTGTCAATCATCGGTGAACTTCCATGATTGCAAAAATCCCACCATTAGTAGGGACGACCCTGGCCTTTACTGCCACGTCTCCTACATGTGATGAGAGCGCCGACCAGAGGCAGTATCTACCTGTAGATGCTCTCTCACAAGGTAAGGTACTGCAGACATTATATATAATGTGAGCACATGAACTATTTATATTCAGAAAGGTGTCCATATACCCACCTTCCGGGTAATGTGGAGTCAGCTAAGTAATTGTTTGGTAAGTCACTTATGTGAAAATGATATTTTCATACATTCAACTTCCCTGTCAGATATATACTTAGCTATAGACTCCGTCGTCCCCGACAATTCAAATTTCGCGGCACACACTACAGGTAGGTCAGGTGATCCCGCCGCCTGCCGCTGGGTGGCAGGAATAGGAACTATTACCGTTTTAAGCTAGATTTTCTCTGTCGCGGATACTAGTAACATCGTTTGCTAGTTCCTCCTGACTTGATTTTCGAATTTCATTACGCCGTTGATCTTTTGGACTGCTATTTGGTGACTTATTGGATCTTTGGTTTGGCATACGCTATTGTGGACTGTTTTTGGATTTTGGATTTGGAATTTCTCATAATGTCTGACGTTTCGATTTCGTTCAGAGTGTGTGTGAATGAGAATTGTTTTGTGAGACTACCGAAAGCTTTGGTGGATCCTCACACCACTTGTAAAAATTGTAGAGGGAATGTATGCTCGCAATTGAATACATGTGATGAGTGCAAGGATTTGAATGAGGAGGAATGGAAGTTGCTTGATTCCTACTTGAGAAAGTTGGAGAGAGATAGGGCTAGAAAAGTCTCTTCCAAAAGTGTAAGTAGGTCGGTCTCTAACGAGCCAGTTAGCGGACTATTGCCTATTGCTAACCCAATTGTTTCCTCCCATACAGCTTTACCTTCCCGATTATCTGACTCGGCAAGCTCAACATCTGAAATTGCGAGTCTGAAAGCTTCGCTTAAGCATATGGAGCAAAAAATTAAAGAACTGGAAGGTAAGTGCAGTGAAAGTGTTCTCAGTGAAGTGGAGGGTGCGTCTGATCGGCTCTGTTTCGCTCCCAGGCCTAGACCTCTTTCAAGCTCCCAAGCCCAGTGGAGAAGAAATGTCGAAAGCCGCAGGGAGGTTTCAGAGAATCCCCTCCGGTCAGGCGTCCCCTCGGCAGATCCCGTAGTTACGTCCCGGGCTGCCAAGGATAGTCGTTGGAAAGACGTCCTTAAACAGTGTTTTTCTTCGTCTGATTCCTCATCTAAAAAAGGATGGAGTTCAGATAGATTGTCGAGACCTTCGAAGAGATCTTGGAAGTCTCCGTCATTTTATTCAAGCCCTGAAGAATTTCCGGAAGAATATCCTCCGGAAAAGAGAAGGAAGGAGTATTCAGAAGCTCCTTCTCCTGCATCGGAAATTGGAAAGAAGGACGTAGCTACAAAGATTTTGGAGGATATGCAAAAACAAATATCTTCGCTAGTAGGAGTTCTTAAATCGGATCCTCCTAGAAGGAAGGATAGATTTCTTCCGATCAAAAGATCCCGTCCTTTAGAACTCTCTGAGAGCTCGGACGAGGCGCCTGCCAGGAGCCTGGCGCCAGCCAGACGTCGGGCTACTGTCAAGCGCAAAACGCCGTCAAGGCGAGACGATATATATAGGTATATACCTGAATCTCCTACTAGAAGGAAAGCGCCTTTGGCTTCGAAATTTCGAAGAATATATTACGTGAAACTACCGAATTTTTCGGTAGACACTTATATTTTGCAATAAGGGAAATATTGATTTTTTTTTTTTCACTAATACGTGTATAAGTGTTAGAACTTGATGAAGGAAATATAAGATCTAACTTCCTACTTTAGGAAGTCAGAAAGCATATAACTAGATAACGCTTCCTTTAGAAGCTTTAAGAGCTCTCGTACTAACGAGCAGTTAGAGTATTGACAATTCTAGTAGTTGTTGCATCCTCATCACCTTCTTACTCACAGAATCTACAAATTCATATGTGCAAATTTGAAGATAAATGGATGGAGCTCAAAAGGCGAGCTCTAAAAAGGTAAAGAAGTGAATATAGTGTTCCCAGTGCAGTGGAGGGTGCGTCTGATCGGCTCCGTAGCGCTCCAGGCCTAGACCTCTTCCAAACTCCCAGACCAGTGGAGGAGGAAAGTCGACAGCCGCAGGAAGGTTAGGGAGAACCCCCACCGGTCAGGCGTCCCCTCGGCAGGTTCTGTAGAACGTCCCAGACTGCCAAGGATAGCCATTGATAAGGCATCCTTAAAAAAAGGTGCGTCTCTTCATCTTACATCCGAAAAGACGAAGAATGTATGTTTGGAGTGATCTAGCGCGTTCTCTGAAAACTAAGAGAACACTGAGCAAGAGCCAGCCGCTGCCAGGAAGCCGCGTTCCAGCAAGCTAGCGTGAGCTACGTTCCTATAGGCCAGCAGCGAGGCGCGTTCCAGCTAACAGACTAGCGCGAGCCGCGTTCCTACAACCAAACGCGGAGCCGCGTTCTAGAAAATTTTTCTTGGCGCAAGGCGCCTTCAAAGAGACAAAGCGCCAGCCTGGCGCAAATTGCGCCAGAAAAACAGACGGCTAGAGCAAGGAGCCTTTACAGTAGAGTGGCAATCAGAACAATCCTTCATTGAACGTTTCCGGGCAAGAGGCTCTTTCTAAAAGGGGTCTAGTAGGCGCTCGGAACTGTCAGGGCGCACGGGACCTTCCACGCAAGCGGAACGTTCCAGGAGCGATTGTCTCCTTTCTCTTAGCGTGCGGAACATTCCAGGCGCGCGGGAACATTCCAGGCGCTAGGTGCAAGGATCCAGGCGCCAGAATATCCTTTCTCTATCTGCCTCGGCAGGAAAGAAGGTAGTAGAGTATCTGCTGTATGAGAATAATAAGCACATACCGTAGTTACTTCTTTACTGAGCAACTCAATTACCAGTATCCTTCCAGGAATTTCTAGGAAGGACTACGCTTAAAGGGATTGTTAAGACAACACCTACTTAGCTTCTAGATTTATCGAAGTCTTGTTTCGCTTAGATATGCATTATAAGAACTTCCTGAAGTTCGATAATAATGTTATAGATTCCTTTATTAAATGGAGTAGCTGGCAACTCTGGGAAGAGTAAGGCCAGTCGGGCTAACGAGACTGCTATCGCTTAGACACCAACGCAGTATCATGTAGGTGTCGGTTCATGAGTGGGCGGTAACATGTCTCCTCTCATGCGTGGATGGAATGAATAACCGTGTCTCTCCCCTACAATCGTGGTTTTAGCCTCGGATTGAGGGGATAGTTAAGCAAACATAAATAAAATATTGTCTGCCCTTTGCTAAGAAGCTTTCAATAAGAAAGATTTTACATTTCAATGCTGTTTACCGTGGTAACATTTTTAAAGGATTCTAACACAGCGAAACTCTATATTGTATAATGCTTTCATGCTTACGAAAGCCAATGGCTTATTAGAGTACATGCTTAGTGAGAAGAGGAATGTAGTAGAGAATTCACTTTAAGACTACGGTATGGTCAAGTCTTATGCACACACCGACGTTCAACTACAGAATTCCTAGTATCCTTACAAAAAGGTTCCTAGATTAATGCTGTTTACCACAATGTGACAGTATTATAAAGGATTCTAATACGGCAGCGCGCGAATATATATAATTCTCTCATCCTTCGAGAAACGCACACAACCTTTTTAAATTCGGATATTGGCTCAAGAGAAGTTGGGTGAGGTCCGGATGGGAAACATTCTCTTAGTGGCAGAATTGTTGTTTCCCTGAATGGAACTATACTACGTATATAAAAGTATTTCCCACTAAAGAACGGATTAACATTGTGAAGGATGTCGGGTACCATAAATGGCATAGATGTTATGGCACATAACCTAAAAAGAACTAGAAGGAAGCGCCAGCCTGGCGCAAATTGCGCCAGAAGCACCATCCAGATATTTTTCTCGTTTTAGCGAGTTATTAACCTAAGAGTCCAGTAGCCTCTCGGACAGCTGGCTTGGTCAACGGCAAGATTCGTTCCTGATTTCGTTACCCATTTATCGAAAAGGGGTCGCTTACAATGAATGATGTAATTATTATTTTAATCACTTAGGCCAATTCACGACTCTCAATATCGCAAAGAGCATCGAGAATCTCTTTTTTCGCCCCGGTTCGCGTTAACAAAAGAGAACCTATTTGGGAACAGACACGGAACGTAACGATCCTTAAGAGGTTCGATGCAAGATTTTGCATGTCCGTGAGAACCTTCTCGATCGAAGATAATAACTGTTAACGTATGTCTAACATTTATTGAAAAGAGTTGTGAGAACCTGCGGAAAGTCTTCTTCATAGATCTCTTTGTAGGTAGGAAGACGAACAGGCTTCCTTTAGACTGCTTCTTTTTCCTCGAACCAAGAGAGGTAGCAATATAAGACATCTTTAAATTTAAAGAAGGGGAATAAACTTTAGCCTTTTTTCCCCTAGTTATAAATTCTTAACAGATATTAAGATAATTGGGGCGTCAAAGGAAGAGAGGATGTATGCCTCATTTTGGCCTTTGAGAGGTTGGATTCACAGCAGTCACGTTCTTCTCACAGCATGTTTCGTAAGGCTTTTCCAAGAGTATCTGGATATTCTATCAGAATCTATTATAAATAGACCTATAAAACCTCTCCACTCTGAGTCTGTCCGCTGTGCAGACTGACCAGAAGTGGACATGAATGAGAGGTTTTTTCAAGGTAAATGACAATAGTCATGGCTAAGACATAGAATTGCTGCAGATCGTGCTAGATGGAATGAGGAAACTGTCCTCTTCCGATACCTCTGTGAACCACATAGTGAGGTTTTTTCTTCACTTTCAGAGGGAAGAATCACCTATGTATATATCTGCTATCAAAGAACGCAGTAAAGGCCATACTCTGTCTCTACAAAGGGAATTAGAGATAACAGAGGATTAAGATCTTCGGGATCTTATACGATACCGCAATACGACAAGAGTAGGATATCATGTACTTCGAATGGGATTTTTTTTTTTTTTTTTTTGTGGCCACAGATTCCGTGTTCCGACAAAATGGAACTGCTCCTCATCAAACTTCTTTGAGGAAGTTTATGAAGGAATTCTTTTGTTTCTCTTAGCCCTAAACGACCAAGAGACCACCCGTGAATTTTTTGTGCATTGGAATCTCGCATCAGATTCAATGGAGACTCGGCAATGGGTTCTTGCCAGCATAGTATGTCTCGGCAAAAGAAATAAATCCCTCTATTCCTGACGCAACGCTTTCAGATAGAAGTTTAGTTGCCCAGGCAGCGTACTTACATTTTCATCTACAGAAGAAGAGATGGTTTAAAAACGTTTGCCTACAGAGTCTTCGGGGTGCGATGAGGGCTCAAAATGCTTCCCAGAAGGTATTCAGATACAATAAGAGCTAGAAATCAGGGTTCCGCCCAATTTCAGCTCAGAGTCTCCTTCGACTTCCAGACTCCTTCCCTTCCTTCGGGCAAGGATAGGGAAGATTCTGCAACGAGGAACCTCATCACATGTAAGAAGAGATCTCGTTAGCAAAAGAAGTGTTCACGAAGGATCCTCCTCGGAGGAAGACTCTTCTCTCTCGTATTGTTAGATATCCTGTCGTCTACTGGGTGTAGCTGACTAAAATCACCTCCCCTTGCCAGGGGCCAAAAGCTCAAAGGGAAGAATTTCTTCCACCCTTCTCCAGTCTCCTGATAACTATGTGGTTGTTCAGGACTCTCGGACAATGTAGCGCCAGCCAAGCGCCAAATGCCAATACAGGCGAAAAACGCCAGAGGCGGACAGTTTCCAAGGAACTCTGTCATGGTCGGATACTAGAAGGAGCGGGCCTCCAACCTGGCGCAAAATGCGCCAGAGGCGAACAAATCGGACAGATATAAGAGTGTCCGATGTGGACATCGTCAGACAGCCTAGAGACTCTTCCAAGCTCGAAGCTCCAGCAAGTGTGGAGGAGCCAAGCCAGGCGCGAGGCGCCAGCCAGGCTCTAGGAGCCAGCCAGGCTCTAGGAGCCAGCCAGGCTCTAGGAGCCAGCCAGGGCTCTAGGAGCCAACCAGGCTCTAGGAGCCAGCCAGGCTCTAGGAGCCAGCCAGGCTCTAGGAGCCAGCCAGGCTCTAGGAGCCAGCCAGGCTCTAGGAGCCAGCCAGGCTCTAGGAGCCAGGCAGGCTCTAGGAGCCAGGCAGGCTCTAGGAGCCAGGCAGGCTCTAGGAGCCAGCCAGGCTCTAGGAGCCAGCCAGGCTCTAGGAGCCAGCCAGGCTCTAGGAGCCAGCCAGGCTCTAGAAGCCAGCCAGGCGCCATCCAGGTGCCAGGCTTCCTTCAAGGCTAGGCTCCAGTCAGGATTGAGGATCCATCCAGACTCAAGGCTCCTTCCAGTAAAGAAAACCTAAAGCTCTGTCATGTAAGAGGGCTAGTCCCCATTGATATGATACAGGTAAGGCTCTGCCATGTAAGTGGGTCAGCCCCCATTGGCACGATCCGAGAAGGCTCTGTCGTGTAAGCGGGCTAGCCCCATTGACATGATCCAGAAGGGTTTGTCAGTCATAGGTCCCTACCTCGCTGAAACTCTTGAGGCATGCAGACTCATAGACAGTAATCATGAAGTCTTCTGCAGGCTCCAGGTGCCTTCCAGGCGCAAGGCACCAGCCAGACGCAAGGTCCGCCAGGCGCGAGGCGCTAGCCAGGAAGGAGGAGCCAATCAGGCACCAGCCAGGGCGCGAGGCTCCAGCCAGGCTCTAGGCGCCATTCAGGCGCAAGGCTCTAGCCAGGCGCGAGGCGCTAGACAGGCGCTAGGCGCCTGCCAAGCGCTAGCCAGGCTCCAGGCTTCACCAGAAGAGATCTATATCAAAGAACGCCCTGGCCTTCTTTGAGACATTGTGATCTCCTAAGCACGTTGATAAGTGCATTGATTGATTCCTTCAAACAGCTGAGAAATTAAAAGCGCATGAAGTGCGAGCTTTTCCGAATTCTTGTTCTTTCCCTAACAATATGTCATAAGGACATATTAGCTGTCACATACGGGAGATGCAACTCTGTGTTGACTTCCCATTATCGGAAGGATGTCAAGATAACCTTCGAGGGGATCCTTCTCTCTTGGTTGATACGTGTCTGCGGATACATTGCTGGGATAGGAGCAGATACTGATCCTTAACTAGTGAGTTAAATTTATTTAACGTCGTGTTTTTTCTTTGGGTTGTTTGAAAGGAGTTTGTAGATAACTCTTTTCAACTTAAGAACTAACCCTCGTGTTAGGATCAGGTGATCGGGATCGGTGTTTGTGCTCCTTAATTATGCCACTAGGCATAGGCAAATTGTCATGTAAGAGGCTCTGTCGAGTAAATGGATAAGACCCCATCGACAGACCCACAAGAACTCTTAGCCATAGTCACATCCTCGCTGAGGCTCTTGAGGCGAAGCAGATTCCTAGGCATTAGCCATGGAGGCTTCCGCCTGATCAAGTAGACCAAGGTTTTATTTATTTATTACCTACAAAGTATGTGTTTACCTGTCTATTCAGTAAATAGTTGTCTCTTTCCCACCACCAAGGGTGTCAATCAGCTAAGTATATATCTGCTGGGTAAGTTCCATGTACAAAAATGATATTGTTAAGATACAATAAAGTTTTGTACATACTTACCTGGCAGATATATACGATTGATGGCCCACCCAACCTCCCCTCAGGAGACAGGTGGAAGAGAAAATCTGGTTCTAGAACGGTAATCGTTCCTATTCCTGCCACCCAGCGGCAGGGGCGGTAGATCACCTGACCTACCTGCAGCGTGTGCCGCGAAATTCGAATTTCTGTCGGGGACGACGGAGTCTATAGCTAAGTATATATCTGCCAGGTAAGTATGTACAAAACTTTATTGTATCTTAACATATCATTTTTCTTCGTCTGATTCCTCATCTAAAAATGGATGGAGTTCAGATAGATTGTCGAGACCTTCGAAGAGATCTTGGAAGTCTCCGTCATTTTATTCAAGCCCTGAAGAATTTCCGGAAGAATATCCTCCGGAAAAGAGAAGGAAGGAGTATTCAGAAGCTCCTTCTCCTGCATCGGAAATTGGAAAGAAGGACGTAGCTACGAAGATTTTGGAGGATATGCAAAAACAAATATCTTCGCTAGTAGGAGTTCTTAAATCGGATCCTCCTAGAAGGAAGGATAGATTTCTTCCGATCAAAAGATCCCGTCCTTTAGAACTCTCTGAGAGCTCGGACGAGGCGCCTGCCAGGAGCCTGGCACCAGCCAGACGTCGGGCTACTGTCAAGCGCAAAACGCCGTCAAGGCGAGACGATATATATAGGTATATACCTGAATCTCCTACTAGAAGGAAAGCGCCTGAGGCGTCCGAATCGAGGCGTAAATTTGAAACTACCGAAATCGGACGAACTCCTGAAATGAGGCGCAAAGCGCCTGAAGCGCCTGAAGTTGGGCGCAAAGTGACTGAAGATCCTGAAACTCTTCTAGTGAGGCGAAAAGCGCCTGAAAGTGAGGCGTTAAAGCCTCCATCAAGTAATGGAAATGAAAAAAAAGAAAAAAAAAAAACAAAAAGAAAAAACAAACAGAAGGAAATGTGAGGTTAGTGCGCAAAAGGCGGGCCCTGAAAAAGCCTGCAATTGGATGAAAGGAAACATATAACTCCTGGAGGCAGCCTAGAGCGCCTGAAAGGAGACCGTAGAGCGGCCTGGAGAGCCTGAGGCGCCTGAAAATGAGGCGGCAAAGCGCCTTGGAGAAGCCCTGAAAGGAAAGGGAAGCAAAGCGCCTAGAATACCTGAGGCGCCTGAAACGAGGTCGCTCGCAGGCCTGAAGAGCCTGAAGCGCCCAATGGAGGCGCAAGGCCGCCTGGAAAGGCCCGAGGCTCCTGAAACAAAAAGAACGCAAAGCACGCCTAAGCGCCTGAAATAAGAAACAAAGCCGGCCTGGAGTGCCTGAGGCCCCCCCGCCTGAAGCCCAGGCATAATGGCGCCTGAAGAGCCCTAAGCATGTTTACCAAATATCGATCGCACCTGAACCATCCATCATATGACAGGCCAGGGAGCAAGGATTTATACAATCCAGGATACAAATTCGGACGAATTAATCGGAGTTTTGAAGCGGAACTTGGAGGCCTCCTCTTTGGGATTTATTTTTCCTCAAGATCAATTTTCCCCTGGAACAGGGTCCCTCTAGGTGTCGCAACAGGCGGGGATCGTAGCCCCTGTCGGGAGGAATTGGATTCATGAAAAAGGGAAAAAACATTTAAGGACTTTCTCACCTGGTAAGGACGAAAGGTGTCGCCCATGCAAGGCGACCGTTCGTCCTGGTTTTCAAAGGAAGGCCTTAGTGTAAAAGACAACATCAGGCCTTTCTTCTGGCAGGGACTCAAGGTGTAGCACAGGCGGCCGTAGAGCCCCTTGTCACGTTTGCCAGTCGGTGTTGCTACAGAAGCCCTTTACATTCCCAAGAGGAGGAGTGCACCGGTCGCACACTCTTTCGCCGAGTAAGACTCAACCCACAATTGGAAGAATGTCTCGGACTCTGAAGAAAACAAGGGGGCAGGTCTTACAGATTATAAGAACATTTAACAGTCCCTCTTCGTTAAAGCAATTTGGAATTTGGAGAGTCCTTCTGAGGTCCTGGCTGCCCCTTCCTTCTCCTCGGTCCTTTATTTTTCGAGTAGCGAAGGCTGTTGAAGTCTTCCTCTTTCTTAAGAAGATGCCAACCGACCATATCAATGAAGAGGGCTTTGGCAGTCGGTGCGGACAAATTGGCATTAAAACCAAAGGAAGGAGGCGGGGAAAACTGTGTTTAACCTGTCCCCCTTACCAGGCTATCAGGAAAAGAGAGGGATTTGGCATAGCCACCAGAAGAATCTACAGGGACTTTTCTCCTTCCCTCATCTTCGGAAGCTGGACTTCTCGACCCTTAGGGTGGAGTTCGGCAAGGTAGACATGCACTTCCATCGGCCAAAACAGCTGGACAATGTCCAGAAATGGACCATCTCCTCAAGGGAATATTCCTATGTCTTGGAAGTTTTTTAAACTATTCCTAGGATTGGGTCCCTTGGGGCTTTGGCCAAAAGGGACGAGCAAGACCCCCCTCAGTTTTTTTGGGGGGGGGAACCAATAGAAGTCCTTGCAATAGTGGTTTTTGGCATTGTTATGGGATAAGGCGAGGTGCAGGACGGATCGGGGAGGCCTGAAGTGGCAATCCTTTGTTTTTCGGGACAGGAGTATTAAAGAAGAGGTTCTGGTCTTTCGTTTCATTTACTTACCAAAGCAGTCTTCTCCAATTCAGAGGGCTTTCTTTTATTTTTTTAACGTCCCCTCTGTCCTCAAACAGCTGTTTTTCCCCTTCTCAGTTGGTAAAAGGTCATTTCCCATAAAAGCGCTTACTGAGAAGGCACAACCACAGGATTTGGCTGGTAGCACTCTGCTAAGAAGCCTAGACCAGCTGCTTTCTGTCTCGAAGAGGGAGTCGAAGACCTGCCCCACACCCTTTCGAGGGTAGAACTGTTTTTAGCCAGAGGCCCCAATGGAAGGAGGGAGGAAAGGAAAAGGAAAAAGAGGAAGATCTTCCATATTCAGAGTGCCGAGGGAAAGAACGCTAAAGTGAGGTTCCAGTCCTCCAAACACCAGTAGTAGGGGCCGACGTTCTGGGATTCTCCAGAAGCATGGACTTCAATGAAAGCAGATTTCTTGGGTCCCCTGCAAGTTCTTTTAAATGGGAAAGGATACCTCATCCCCTTCAAGAACAGACCTCCCATTGAACGATCGACACTAGAGGGAGCTATCAGCGAGATACAGAAGAAAGACCCTGTAAAGAAAGAAGAGATCCTTCGTTAGGGTTGGTGCACAAATGTTGGAGAAGGAGGCCATCGAGATAGAGTACAGGTATCTGCACTCCTGAAGGTTTTTACAATAGCCGCCTAATTTTTGGTGACCGGAAAGCCTCGGGAGGGTGGAGGCCGGTCCTGGGACGTTGAGTGCATTGAATCGCTTCGTGGAGAAGACAAAGTTCTCCATGGGAGACATCCAAACTCGGTTCTCTCTGCTCTCCGGTCCAGGAGATTGGATGGTCTCCCTCGACCTGCAAGATGTGTACTTTCACGTCTCCCTGCATCCTTCATCGAATGAAATATCTTCGGTTTCATGGTACAGGGAAGGATTTATCAGTTCAGGGCTTTGTGTTTCGGCTCTCTTTCGACGGATCCTCAGGTGTTTACTGGCGTTTGATGAGGAATGTAGCGCAGATAGGCTGCAAATCTGAAGGGGGTGAGGATATCTCTTTACTTAGAACGACTGGCTTATAAGAGCCACACAAAACGAAAATCAAAGTGTCTTGGGAGGACTTAGAACATAACTCCTTCAATTGGATCAGAAAAATCTCTCGGAATTGCTCGTAAACCTCGTGAACAAATCTCAACGACGATCCCCAGTCAGAACTATCGTCTATCTGGGGATATTCGGATGGATTCTCGGGGTTTTTCAAAGCGTATTCCATCCCAGGAAAAGCAATTTCGAAAGGGTTTGGGAAAAAATCTCGGTCTTCCCTAGAGAAAGGAAACGGAAGCTCAGCGACTGGAATGGCTCAGTCCCTTCTGGGCACTCCCTTTCCTCGCTGGAGCATTTCATCTCTCTGAGGGAGGGCTGAATATGAGAACCCTTTGCAGTTCCATCTAAGAAGGAGTTGGAACAGAAGAAGGGAGATCTTTTTGGATACCTTTCCCATAGGTAGAGAGTATCCTAAAACCAAAAACCCTTACGATGGTGGTTAGAACCACCGAGAAGAAACGAAGGAGTTGTCCCTTGGGTCCCTTCAGAACCCTCACCTAGTGTTGGTTCTCAGACGCTTTCTTCGGACACGGGTGGGGAGCAACACTAAAGGGACGAAGGAAGTGTCAGGCAGTTGGACAGAAGAACAGAAGGCCTGGCACATAAATGCGAAAGGACTTCTTAGCAGTACAACCTTGGCACCCTGCAAATTTTCAAGAACGAAGTCAGATGGCGTGGTGGTCCAAGTCAACTCCGGATAACAACACCACGGCTCTGGATTATATAAAAAAAACCAAGGGGGGGACACAAAACTCTTTCTCCCTTTAACCCAACTAGCAAGGGATTCTGTTGATATGGACAGAAGAAAGAGGGATATACGACTCCCTGACGATGTTTCGTTCAAGGATGGAAAGAACATAAGAGCAGGACAGATTGAGCAGGAAAAACCCAGGTCTCCTTCCAACAGAGTGGGAACCTTCATCTCGCAAGTCTTGCCCAGCAACTATGGTCTCTTTGGGGAAGCCTCAAGGGTAGACCTATTTGCAACATTCCTATCCAGAAGGATGGAGAACTTTTGTTCCCTGTTTGGGGGACGAAATCCCAAGACCCTATCCATAGATGCCATGCCTCATGGGATTGGAAGGAAGGGCATAGACGCTTATGTGGTTTTCCCCCAATTCAAGATGCTGGGGGAAGTAATGAGAAAAGTTCGTGTCCTCGGAAGGAAATGATGGATGACCATTTGATAGCTCCTTATTGGCCTGCCAAGAGAATGGTTCACAGAGGTACAGGTAATGGATAGTGGACTTGCCCCCAGATCATCTTCCCGAAAGGACAGATCTGCTCAAACTAAACCCCAACCCCACTTCGAGGAGTGGTATCACAAGAATATTCCGACGCTCTCAGACTGGGAGGCTCAGCTCTGACTGCCTTTCGACTATCGAAAGATTTGGTCAGAGCGAGAGGCGTTTTCCTCGCAAGGCTGACAAAAAAGCCAATTGCTAGAGCAAGAAGGTCCTCAACCATTGCGGTATTACCAATCGAAGTGGGAAGTTTTCACACCGGGGGGGGGGGGGTAAAGATGGTGGGTAATGGCGAAGAAGCTAGTTCCTCCTCCGTATATTCCTCTGTGACCGAAATCGCTGATTTTCTTTTGTTTTTAGAAGGAAGAATCTCATCTGGCCAGTATCAACCATTAAAGGTTATAGGAGCATTTATTCGCAGCTGTGTTTCCAGGAATGGGGGCCTTGAACATAGAAGAACGTGACTAAAGATCTGCATGAACCTTAATTACAGACGACGTCATTCGTGAAAAGCTGACGTGAAAGTTCAGACTTCTCTCAGACACCCTAGTTGGAATCTGGAAATGGGCATTTGGTATTCTCTGTAAATATCGGTTAGTTGTCAAAGGAGGTTAAAGGAAAAAAAAGATTCGAACCTCCCGATAGAAGGCTACTTTCGCCGGGACTTAACTAGAAAATGTTTATTTTCTTAATATCCCTCGCCACGGCAAAAAGAGTGAGTGAGGCTGCAAGCGCTTGACTCGAGAGTGGGTTTTTTAAGAAGGATTTCGGCTGTATTGTCCTTTAAGCCTTTTATTTTTAGCTAAAAATGAAAACCCCTCGAGGACCTTAGGCCTAGGACTTTCGAAGTAAAGGGCTTTCTTTCCAATTAGTTGGGAAAATGAAATTGAAAGAACCATTATTGCCCTGTGGAGAACTTTTGAAGTTTTACCTTGCAGGGTTGCAATCAACGTTTATGGTGTGGAGGTTTAAAGACCCCCAAAAGAGATATGGTCAAAAAATGCCTTAGCATTCTTTGTGAGGAACATTATAACTGAAGCCCACATGAGGTGTTTTGATAGTGGAGGCTAATAACGACCTTAAGGGTAAAAGCACCACGAAGGTTACCGTTGCGTACCGTCCTACATCATTGTTCCGTTCAACAAGAACATGTCAATGAAGAACATCTTAGTGGCCACGTATTGGAGATGTTTTAACTCAGTGTTCGCCTCAACATTACTTTGAAAGATGTGGAGGGTGACATATAAGAAGGATGCCCTTTCTGGCTCTAGGACCTTATGTATGCAGCGAATACCAGTGCTGGGGAAAGGAGAGAAGACTGATCCTTAATATTAATTTTTGTCCTTAATTTTTATTAGTTAGGTGTGGGGATTTTACAAAATTATTTTTGGTGTTGAGTTTTTTAGGTTGTTTGAAAGGTGTTTGGGATAACGCCTTTCAATCATATTTACTAATCCACGGTTAGGATCGGGTGATCGGGATCAGTATTTTACTCCTTTATATGCCAAGAGGCATAGGTATATTGTCATGTAAGTGAATAAGACTCCAGTGACAATTGCCATTAGGTTCTGTTGAGTAAGTGGATAAGACCCCATTGACAGTCCTTTCAAGAGTTCTCAGCCATAGGGCACACCCTCGCTGAAGCTTTTTGAGGCGAAGCAGACTTCTAAGCACAAGCTATGAAATCTTCTGCCTAAACAGTAGGAACTAGGGTATTGTTAATTAACTTGTATTACCTACAACATATGTTGTTTACCTATCAGGTCAGTAATTAGCTGTCTCTTGCCCTCCGCCAAAGGTGCCAATCAGCTAAGTATATATCTGACACGGAAGTTGAATGTATGAAAATGATATTGTTATTGTACAATAAAGTTTCATACATACTTACCTGGCAGATATATACGTTTGTATGGCCCACCCAACCTCCCCTCAGGAGACAGGTGGAAGAGAAAATCTGGCTTAAAACGGTAATAGTTCCTATTCCTGCCACCCAGCGGCAGGCGGCGGGATCACCTGACCTACCTGTAGTGTGTGCCGCGAAATTTGAATTTCTGTTGGGGACGACGGAGTCTATAGCTAAGTATATATCTGCCAGGTAAGTATGTATGAAACTTTATTGTACAATAACAATATCATTTTTAATGATAAAGTAAGGTTTCATATATACTTACCAAACAGTTACATAATCAGAGCCCTCCCTCCTCCCCACAGATGGACGTTGCGGCTCAACGAATTGAAGTCTTAAGCTCAGCAGTACCAGGTATTCCCAAAAGTGGGCGGGATCTGTATCACCTATACAAACAATGGCGCTACCGCCGCCAGGAATTTGAATTTTCGACTGCCAGGTAAGAAAGCGTACGGCTAATGTAATTGTTTGGTAAGTATATGCGAAACCTTATTTTATCATTAAAATATAATTTTTTATTACATTATTTTATTTAACTTGACTACTGTGTCTGTCTATCATCAAACCTCGCAACTCAATTTTCGACCTGTTCCCTTCGTCCGATGGACTTGAAATTTTGTCTGGTCACTCAATCCCAGTGACAATACGACCTTACAGGATCAGTAGGTCAGGAGTGACCTCTAGTGACCCTACAGTGACCTCTCCCAGTATCTCCTCAGGATTTGTATGAAAGTCTTCTTCGGATTTTTCACAGCTTCTTTGACTCGGTAGAATCTGCCTTATAGGTAACCTCTTTCCCCTCCCTTCCTTTCCCTTCCTTCTTCCCCCTTCCCTCTTCCATCCCCTCCCCTTCTCTACAAGAAATATATTTTTTCTATTTCTTGTAGCATTTCCCTCCATGTTTGGGGCTCACGCTTTTATTTTTTTTTTTTTTTTTTTTTTGTAGACATGATTAATAGAGAGAAAATCTTGGTGCGTTTAAAAAATTTTTTTTTTTTTTTTAAAAAAAATTATTTTTTTTATTTTTAGTACGTTTTAATAAAGCAATTTTTAAAAAATCTGAAATTGTCAAAGGACATAATGGAAATCATTGTAGAGAGAGCGAGGACGTTCTCCAGTCCTTATGTAAAAAATGTCAGACAGTTTCAAGTGCTTTGAGATGAATCATAAAAATTCATAATATTTAGGTGGCAATTAAATGTACCGGTTGCCGTAAAGGTTTTTAGTGTTCCTCTGTTCTTAAAATCCTTATGAGGAACCATATTGGAGAGAAGCCATTCATGTCTCCTGCATGGCAAAGGAGACATTTTGAATCAAGGTGTCTCGAAAGTTGTGTGAAAACTCATGCTAGAAAGAAGTCATATCCTTTATATACAATTGGTTTCCAAGAAGTCTTTTCTTCTTCTTCATCAGTCCATCTTAGAATGAGTGCGTTCGCTGAAAAGAAAGACGTCATTCTTTCACACAATGGTAAAACGGTTTTTTTCTCTCGTAGAGTCATAAGATATGTTAGCACTCATGGAGGATAGACTATTGTTCTTTTACACTGCATGTTATTTTTGTTCTTGGTAATCTATAAATCACAGTCATTGGTTCTGAATGCCAGACTAGTGTCTTTCAGGTGTCAAAATGCACAAGCAAAGTCACTCATCAGGGACGATGTTCAGTTGTACTGACAGATTTGTTAATGTTTTGCACCCCAAAGTAAGTTGCATTTGATGTGGAGATAATTATTATGAACTTGTCTGCAAAATCTATAGAAAAAAACCACCTGTAACCTAAAGGACTATAATAAGAAAAACCATATTTATATTTTCAGTTCATTGCCATCATCATTGCCATTAATCAAAGAGAAGTAGAATTAGGAGGAGGGTCTCACTGAAAATGCAGGCGAATGTTCTTCATTTGCAGATTCTTACTTAGAAGTGAAGGCAGAGCCAGAGTGAATTTGATGCGAAATGGTTTTATAACCTTTATGTATGCAAAGGTAAAATAAATTACCTTTAGTTTTTTCTTACAATTGTTCCCTTGCTCATTGATCAATGTACAGTACTTGGTTAAGAAGTTTTCCTGTGATGTCTCCACTTTTCTGGTTCCTGTGTACTTTTTGTATGGTTTCCAAATAAAGAATTAGTATTGTTTTTGGCTGACTTGAAGTTTTCTTCCTTTTGCTATTCAGCATTGTGCATGTATGCACTTTTATATGTAGTTGATAGCTTGATTATTTTCATCAAATGTCATTTTTAGTGGAAATAGAAAGATTGATTTCTTCATTACACATCAATGAAATTTAGGTGCATTTTTTTGTTTTGTTTATTTCTTATATGTTCTTGGTTTTAATCTTCTACAAAAAATGTGATACTGCATTAGTAAGTAAATCCTAATGCCTTGTATTCACTCACTAAATACAGTGGACTGTATTATTTTGTTTTAGGTTAACCAGTCAGAAGTGTTGAGACTGTACTTGTTTTTTAAATGACTAAAGTAATGTATTGTTCTGATAAGATTAAACACCTCTTTTAATTTTATTTCAATTTTATTGATAAATAATAGAAATAGTTTATTCGTAAATAAAATCTTTCATTTGACCCCATTAAAACTTTAATAATCTCTGTATAGTATTGTACCCTGCCAAAAGTGAATGAATGCACGATGTGGTCTGAATGCACCGAGTCTCTGGTTCCAGTGCACCTCTTTCCAATTGAAGTGCATCTTTCCTTGTGGTCCCAATGCACCAACTTCATTCACATAACAGCTGCCCTTTGGGGAATTGTATAGATGACTATATTCACTTTGCAGGATAATTTTCTTTGATGAAGTATATAATTTGTCAAAGAAAATAATCCTGCAAAGTGAATCAGTTTAAAAAGTCTGGATAAAAACAGAATATTACAAAACCAACAAACACATCCTGGTATGAGGGAGAAGTTTAAAACTTGACTACCTTACCAGGTACATACCCCTTAATTCAAACTACAAGCCTAACTGTTTTTGTAGCTGGCAGTTAACTTCTAAAAGAAATGACTGTGCTAATTTCTCCTTTGGACCTGTGGCGGCTGCTCATGAAGTTTTGTAGCTTACCCGGCTCCTTTATCAGGACAAGGTTGCATCTCGTTTTAGATATGCAGTTGTGGATGGGAGAATGGGTGAGGGAGTGACTGGCCTCTCTTCTCTCCTTCTCTGCCCTTTCAGCCTTCTTTTCTTCCTTTGGGCAGAGAGTGGATCCGGCCGTCACATGCTGGAACTGGTGACCGATGCTGGGAAGTTTTACAAAAGAGCAACCACTCTGTTTATCATTGTAGAGTACAGAAGCAACCGTCCTTTCTCTAGCAAAGGGAGGTCCCTGACAATAAGACAAACCAAATGCTTATATTTGCCTTACTGTCTTTTAACTCAGATTCATCCCAGCATGATTTTGTTTAGGTCACGTTTCTTCCCTCATTCGAAAAAGCCCAGAAGTCTGGTGACTGATCACGCAGTCTCTGTACTCTGATCATTTCATCAGAGGCAGACTTCATTTTCTTTTGCCTGAAAATCTCTCAAAGACTGAGTTTATCTTGATGCTTGGTTTCTGCATGATAAAAGTGTGGGGAAAAATATCTAAACTATCATGACATTTGAGTTGAGGGGGAAAGTTACCAATGCCTAGTTCAAGTACCTACTATTAGGTACTTGAAGTAGCTGAAGGCATATGGACAATCTTGATATGTAGTAATAAGCCAGAAATAATTCTAGACCTCTGGAGACCTGATCCAGATCTCTAAATGAAATCAAGTCTCATTTTGTTAGAGATTTTAAGTTCTTGGGGTTATTACACTTATAACATTTAAAGCTAATTATTATCCCTTGCCATACGGGTGACAAAGGCAACCCTTGTCACTTTGTTTCAGAACTAAAGTAATGAATGAACATTGTAGGTGGTAAATACAATCACTAGTGGATATTGATATGCTAATTTACAGAATAACTAAATGTTGAGACTTTAGTTTCACTGTTCTAACCTTCATTTAACCACTAGTGTCACTGGTCTAGTTGGTCTTCGTGAACAAAGCTTTGTGGAAGGTTAAGCATCGGAATAAGGTACTTACTATAAAGCCATTTACGGCCCGGCCCTCTGTCAAGTTTGAAATGGAACAGAGGCCCTAAGCAAAGTGGGCAATTATTGTATAAGAAGTTTTTTTTTTTTTTTCCTATTGGGTTTTCAATATAGTTTGCACAATTCGTGACTAAATTCCTCTTAAGATGACTACATACTAACTGATGTACACACAGAGGTTCTACGGCAACAGTATTGTTGCTATCCTGGTATGAGGGAGAAGTTTAAAACTTAACTACCTTACCAGTAGATACCTCTTAATTCAAACTACAAGCCTAACTGTTTCTATAGCTGGTAGTTAACTTCTAAAAGAAATGACTGTGCTAATTTCTCCTTTGGACCTGTGGTGGCTGCTCATCAAGTTTTGTTACTTACCCGGCTCCTTTATCAGGACAAGGTTGCATCTCATTTTAGATGTGCAGTTGTGGACTGGGAGAATGGGTGAGGGAGTGACTGCTTCTCTTCTCTCCTTCTCTGCCCTTTCAGCCTTCTTTTCTTCCTTTGGGCAGAGAGTGGATCCGGCCGTCACATGCTGGAACTGGTGACCGATGCTGGGAAGTTTTACAAAAGAGCAACCACTCTGTTTATCATTGTAGAGTACAGAAGCAACCGTCCTTTCTCTAGCAAAGGGAGGTCCCTGACAATAAGACAAACCAAATGCTTATATTTGCCTTACTGTCTTTTAACTCAGATTCATCCCAGCATGATTTTGTTTAGGTCACGTTTCTTCCCTCATTCGAAAAAGCCCAGAAGTCTGGTGACTGATCACGCAGTCTCTGTACTCTGATCATTTCATCAGAGGCAGACTTCATTTTCTTTTGCCTGAAAATCTCTCAAAGACTGAGTTTATCTTGATGCTTGGTTTCTGCATGATAAAAGTGTGGGGAAAAATATCTAAACTATCATGACATTTGAGTTGAGGGGGAAAGTTACCAATGCCTAGTTCAAGTACCTACTATTAGGTACTTGAAGTAGCTGAAGGCATGATAGAAGGCATATGGACAATCTCGATATGCAGTAATAAGCCACAAATAATTCTAGACCTCTGGAGACCTGATCCAGATCTCTAAATGAAATCAAGTCTCATTTTGTTAGAGATTTTAAGTTCTTGGGGTTATTACACTTATAACATTTAAAGCTATTTATTGTCCCTTGCCAAACGGGTGACAAAGGCAACCCTTGTCACTTTGTTTCAGAACTAAAGTAATGAATGAACATAGTAGGTGGTAAATATAATTGCTAGTGGATATTGATATGCTAATTTACAGAATAACTAAATGTTGAGACTTTAGTTTCACTGTTCTAACCTTCATTTAACCACTAGTGTCACTGGTCTAGTTGGTCTTCGTGAACAAAGCTTTGTGGAAGGTTAATCATCGGAATAAGGTACTTACTATAAAGCCATATTACGGCCCTCTGTCAAGTTGAATGGAACAGAGGCCCTAAGCAAAGTGGGCAATTATTGTAGAGAAGTTTTTTTTCCATTGGGTTTCAATATAGTTTGCACAATTCGTGACTAAATTCCTCTTAAGATGACTACATACTAACTGATGTACACACAGAGGTTCTACGGCAACAGTATTGTTGCTACCCTTTATTAAAACTTGCACCGGCGGATTCTTTTATTATGTGCAGTCCTTGCATGATTAAATATTGTTCCTTCCTGCGTGTGACAGGATATCCTCTTGGAGAGGCGCATTGACGTCATCCCGATGTAAGTTCCGATGCGTCCTCGGATTGGGCACGTGTATCTGTAGATGACGTTCGTCCTCTTCAAGGGATCTTGCGACGGTATGGGGTTATTCTTCATAATAAGGCTGCATGTTATCTTACTTCTATAAAAAAAGATCAAGTTGATCTGTCTGTTGTTGTTGGTCGGGGAAACATGATTCTTGATTATTTCCCGTAGGGCTCGCTCGTCTTCATTATATCACCGATGGAAGGTACCCTTGTAGAAAAAATTAATTTTCTGCTGAGGGTCTGGGCGGGGTTCCTGTAGGTACCATTTCTTCATGCTCTTCCTAAAGACGTTCTGGATGCTGCGGTTGGTGTGTCTGTTGTTTGCTAGGACCTGGGCTGCACGTTCCATCTCCTTATGGGTGTCTGCCCATGTTGAACAATGGGAAAGAGCTCTCCTGACGTGGGCGCTGATGGTGGTGTCTTTATAGCGTTCAGGGCATTCATTCTCGCCATTCAGACACATTCCCAGGTTCGTGGGCTTCGTGTAGACCCTTGTAGCGAACGCACCCTCCTTCTGTTCAACCAGGACATCCAGGAAGGGAAGACGGCCATCACGGCTATGTTCGATGGTAAATCGTAAATGGCTGTGGGTATGGATGGCTTGGCGTATTTCCTCGATCTCCTCCATCGTTCCTGCTTGGATGAAGGTGTCATCTATATATCTTACATATACAGATGGCTTCCTAATGCTCCTAAAGACACGCTCCTCCACTATGCCCATATAAAAGTTCGCAAAGCCTTAGGATCTGCGCCCCCTGGAGGCAGTATTGCATCGATGTTCACCAACATTCCTGAAGATGAAACCATCGAAATGATCCTTGACCGTGTCTACAGTGGCAAATCTACCGACCCACTGAATATCCCCGAGCACGCCCTTCGCTCTCTGCTGGAAATATGCACCAAGAAGGCTCTTTTCATTAACCACCATGGCCATATGTACTTAAAAATCGATGGTGTTGCAATGGGATCTTCCCTCTGGGTCTTGTTTCCGAACACAAAGTAAAAAAAAAATATTTCAGTATGTCTGTGTATGTACACAAAAATACAAAAATTAAATAATGTGTGTGTGTAATTATACCAGAACACACAAAGGTATTGCTGGTTCTCTTGGTACAGAACACTTTCTCATTAAACCTATTTTATTATTCTTCTCCTCAAAGAACGAGTCCATGAAAACATATAAATTAAAACAAAAGAAAATGCTGAGAATTAATAATAATAATAATAATAATAATAATAATAACAATAATAATGTGGCGCCGTGGCAGAGTGGGTTAGGTCGTCAATTGACTGGTTAAACAACATTGGGGCTAATCAGTCGTTGGATGGGTGACCGCTCTCCTCGGTGTCGATTCTTTGGGAAAGGATCTTTACCATAATTTCCTCAGTCTGCTCAGCTGTAAATGAGTACCTATTCTTGATGGGGTAGGGTCCAGCTATGGGTTAAATAGCAAAACTCAGCAATGATGGAGAGAAATGAAGAATGAAACGACAACGACGTTATTGGAACCTCTGGCAATAGAGGAGCTTCGTCCGGCAGCCAGGTATTTAGCCCAGTTGAAGGGGAAGACTGTCAGGTACTTGGAGGTCGTCATCCAGCAACTGACCACCACAACGAAAGTAACCAACAACCAGAGACTGGAGCTACAGAAGCAAACCAGAGGAAGAAATGGACAAGAGAAGAAAATAAGGAAATATGGAGATGCTACATCAGAAGCAACCCAATGGAGAGAGGGTTTAGAAGAAGGTTGGTTTACATCTGGAATGAGAGGAATAACACCCCCCAAACAGAGCAGAGGCTGGCAGACCAAGTAAGGAACATAAAGAAAAAGAACTGGCTCTCTCCAACTGAAAGAGAAGAACTGGAAAGGGAAATGACACACGGCAACGAATTACAAGAAGACGAACTGAGAGACAATGCCACAGAAGACGACAGGAATGATGAGGTATCAAACAACGACACACGAAGAAACACCAACGAAGTAACAGAGAGGACGGAATGGGTAGAAAAGATCAGACAATGGATGAAGCCAGATACAGAGAGAACAAAGATCCCCTCCATGAAAACCTACAACATCAAGAAATTAAGGGAGAAAACAAGTGAGGTCAATGAAATAATGAGATTAATACACAACACCAATATCACAGAAACAAATAACTTGACATATGCAGGAGCAAGATTAATAGCAGAACTGATGGGGACACGAACACCAACGCCACTAGCACAACCAACCCAACAGAAACCAAAACAGAACCACCTTGGAAAAGGTGCCTGGAAAAGCAAATCATGGTGATGAGATCTGACTTGAGTAAACCGAAAGAGATGGCAGAAAAAAGGCTAAGAAGCAAGAAAACAAGGGAGGAACTCAACGAGAAATACAAAGTACAGTGAGGGGACTAAACAACACAATAGAGGATGTAAAACAGAGGCTTAAGGCCAAAGCACGTAAGATCCAACGATACATGAACAGGGATAAGGGATACCAACAGAACAAACTATTCGGAACCAACCAGAAAATACTATACAGCCAACTAAGAGGGGAAGACAACCACCAAGAAATTCCTGAAGCCGAACCAAGTAAGAGCCTCTGGGAAACCATATGGAGCAATCCGGTATCACACAGCAAACATGCAACATGGCTCCAGGAAGTCGAGGCAAAAGAAACAGGGAGAATAAAACAAAGATTCACTGACATCACGACAGACACAGTCAGACACCAACTAAAGAAAATGCCCAACTGAAAAGCCCAAGGTCCAGATGAAGTCCATGGATACTGGCTCAAAAACTTCAAGGCCCTACACCCACGAATAGCAGAACAACTTCAGCATTGTATCACAAATCACCATGCTCCCAAATGGATGACCACAGGAAGAACATCCTTAGTCCAGAAAGACAAGAGTAAGGGAAATATAGCCAGTAACTACAGGCCTATCACCTGCCTACCAATAATGTGGAAGTTACTAACAGGTATCATCAGTGAAAGGCTATACAACTACCTAGAGGAGACAAACACCATCCCCCACCAACAGAAAGGCTGCAGAAGGAAGTGTAGGGGCACAAAAGACCAGCTCCTGATAGACAAAATGGTAATGAAGAACAGTAGGAGAAGGAAAACCAACCTAAGCATGGCATGGATAGACTATAAGAAAGCCTTCGACATGATACCACACACATGGCTAATAGAATGCCTGAAAATATATGGGGCAGAGGAAAACACCATCAGCTTCCTCAAAAATACAATGCGCAACTGGAATACAATACTTACAAGCTCTGGAATAAGACTAGCAGAGGTTAATATCAGGAGAGGGATCTTCCAGGGCGACTCACTGTCCCCACTACTCTTCGTAGTAGCCATGATTCCCATGACAAAAGTACTACAGAAGATGGATGCCGGGTACCAACTCAAGAAAAGAGGCAACAGAATTAACCATCTGATGTTCATGGACGACATCAAGCTGTATGGTAAGAGCATCAAGGAAATAGATACCCTAATCCAGACTGTAAGGATTGTATCTGGGGACATCAGGATGGAATTTGGAATAGAAAAATGCGCCTTAGTCAACATACAAAAGGGGAAAGTAACAAGGACTGAAGGGATAAAGCTACCAGATGGGAGCAACATCAAACACATAGATGAGACGGGATACAAATACCTGGGAATAATGGAAGGAGGGGATATAAAACACCAAGAGATGAAGGATACGATCAGGAAAGAATATATGCAGAGACTCAAGGCGATACTCGAGTCAAAACTCAACGCCGGAAATATGATAAAAGCCATAAACACATGGGCAGTGCCAGTAATCAGATACAGTGCAGGAATAGTGGAATGGACGAAGGCAGAACTCTGTAACTTATACCAGGAAACGAGGAAACATATGACAATACATAAAGCACTACACCCAAGAGCAAATACAGACAGACTATACATAACACGAAAGGAAGGAGGGAGAGGACTACTAAGCATAGAGGACTGCGTCAACATCAAGAACAGAGCACTGGGGGGGCAATATCTGAAAACCAGTGAAGACGAGTGGCTCAAGAGTGTATGGGAAGAAGGACTGATAAAAGTAGACGAAGACCCAGAAATATACAAAGACAGGAGAATGACAAACAGAACAGAGGAATGTCACAACAAACCAATGCACGGACAATACATAAGACAGACTAAAGAACTGGCCAGTGATGACACATGGCAATGGCTACAGAGGGGAGAGCTAAAGAAGGAAACTAAAGGAATAATAACAGCAGCACAAGATCAGGCCCTAAGAACCAGATATATCCAAAGAAGATAGATGGAAATAACATCTCTCCCATATGTAGGAAGTGCAATACGAAAAATGAAACCATAAACCACATAGCAAGCGAATGTCCGGCACTTGCACAGAACCAGTATACAAAAAGAGGCAGGATTCAGTAACAAAAGCCCTCCACTGGAGCCTGTGCAAGAAACACCAGCTACCTTGCAGTAATAAGTGGTACGAGCACCAACCTGAAGGAGTGATAGAAAACGATCAGGCAAAGATCCTCTGGGACTATGGTATCAGAACAGATAGGGTGATACGTGTAAATAGACCAGACGTGACGTTGATTGACAAAATCAAGAAGACAGTATCACTCATTGATGTCGCTATACCATGGGACACCAGAACTGAAGAGAAAGAAAGGGAAAAAAATGGATAAGCATCAAGACCTGAAAATAGAAATAAGAAGGATATGGGATATGCCAGTGGAAATTGTACCCATAATCATAGGAGCACTAGGCACGATCCCAAGTTCCCTGAAAAGGAATCTGGAAAAACTAGTGGCTGAAGTAGCTCCAGGACTCATGCAGAAGAATGTGATCCTAGAAACGGCGCACATAGTAAGAAAGAGTGATGGACTCCTAAGGAGGCAGGATGCAACCCGGAACCCCACACTATAAATACCACCCAGTCGAATTAGAGGACTGTGATATAGCAAAAAAAAATTACAATAATAATAATAATAAACTCAAAGCAGGTACTCCCTGTATCGTTAAATAACTTTATCAATACATTTTAAAATTCCATAAATTCAAAATAAGAATGTAATAATAAAATCCCATAAATTCGACTATTTTTCCTTTGTATCCTTCAGGGCCGTAACTCACAGTGGAAGTTTGCTCTTCATTAAAGAAGCAAGTTCTCCATTACACTGTTTGACTTGTAATGTATACGTTATGAGAGGGAGTTCCTTCCTGCTTGCATCCCTCTGCATATATTATACGTTTTGCAAACGTATCCTTGAATACGTTGCATAAACGTATTGGAGGGGTTCTGTTGTTAATTTGAGAGTTCGTGAGATGTATTGAGATTACTTTCTGTTATTTATTTTTGGTTATTGTTATCATTTGCTCTTTTCTATATTTTTTTCTGGGTTTATTTAGATCTTGTTTTATTTCTGTCCATAATTTTTTATTTTATTTCTTCTTATTCTGTTTTGTTTAATTTTGTTTGTTTCTAATCGTTTTATTTTTTCATTGTTATGTTTACTTATTTCATCTTTTGCATTTTTCTGTAATTTATCTGATTACTGTTTTGTTGAGTTTAGTTTATTTCTAACTTTTTTTTTATTTCTCAAAGTCTGGTTCGTCCTTCTATATTCGATTTCACTTCAACAATGAAGCTTTGACTTGTGAGCCTGTTTCCACTTCTTTATAATTAGACACTTTATTCCGAACCCTTTCCAGCTTCTTATTTCAAACATATATCTAACTTCTAGACTTGTTTTTGAGTCTGTTATAAAATCTTGTTCTTCCTTTCTGCCATTTGTTTACCTCTCAGTTGAAATCAGGTAGTATATCTGTCTCGCCATGTTGACACTTCCCATTTGCAATCAGGTTCCTCGTTGTTGCCCTGTTTTCACAGTTAATCTAAAATCGAGTTATTCTTTGCGTCCTTAGTATTCCTCATTGAAAGACAGGTCTTTTTTATATTACACTTCCACTCTAACTTCTTCTTTAAAATCGTGGTTTTCCTTCTGGTCCTGTTTTAAAGCCTCTATTGAAATCAGGTTTTTTTTTTCCATTCAGCTTTGCTATTAGTTTTCATTTCAAATCCTGCTTGAACTACACGCCAACGATTTTGTTTAGGTTAAAATTACTAATGTGGAATAAGCACCAGAATCAATTTTCATACTTCTACTTCTTTCGTTTGATTATCTTAATTTTTCTTTAGAATTAACTGTTTGCAGTATCATAATTTCCATATCATGAGATGATATTCATTTCATTTTATATATAATTTATATATATATATATCTATTTTATATATTATATATATATATATTTATAATATTATAATATATATATATATAGATATATATATGTATATATATTTATATATATATATCTATATATATATATATATATAGTAAAATCACACTAACAGTTGAGAATGAACTTTGACATAAGTATTATAATGTTAACATTCTTTTAATATCCATTTCATGATGTCTTCATATCAAGAAGTATTACTGTAGTACGTAATGATACATAAAAATGATACATATTAGTAACTTTTCGTTTGCATTTTTCATCTTATGTTTTCGAAATGTTAGAAATAATTCTGTCTATTTTCCTTATAATTCCTTAATAGGACAATATCTCTTTTGGGCTCAGAATGTCATAACCAATTCCTTGATGTACTGGTAACAAGAGTAAATAGTTCATGAAACTTATCGTCTATGCTATTAAAATATTTATCCAAGTATAAGGTTAAACCACCACAATTTTCCAAAGTACCTTTAAAGAAAGTGCCCAGTAAAGAGCAATTTACCCTTAACCGTTTTGGGGGCCTAAATTTGGGGGGGAGGGGGCCCATAAAATCTTCGTTCGTTTTAAAGTTTCTTTCCTCGTTTCTTCGTCCAAACATTTTCGACACGACTTGACGTCAAAGGAAAAAACTTAATTTGTGATATTTTTTGTCCTGAGATATAATACTTTTTGGGTTGGACACGACCCTACATAAAAGGAATAAGTAATTTCGGTTGTTTGTTACTGAGAGATAATACTTTTTTCTGATACTTAATTTGTTGCAGCTTTTAATAAAAGTTATAATTTATTTTGCAAAATAAAAAAAAATCGATGTTTTTCGCCTTTTATTCGTCTCTGTTTAGATATGATTCAAGTTTTATACAGAGATGATAAATTTCTGATAATTATTCTGTTACTGCTTTTATTAATAACCTATCCTTTTTTTTGGAGAATATTAACAACTGTTGGTTTTTTTTCCTTTTTATACCCTCATATGGTTTCTAAATTTAATACTTTACGTAAAGCTGAAAAAAATATCCAGAAAAGATATCAATTTCTTCACGGTATTAAACACTGAACAAGACCCACTTTAAATATGTATATATATATATATATATATATATATATATATATATATATATATATATATATATATATATATATCTGACTTTAATGTCTTTCACACGAATTCCCATGAAGATTATCCATTGCCAGGACAACAAACATTAATTTCAGCCAAGTAGCCAAGTCATTCAGCAACAACATTAAAGTAGAATTCATAAAAAAAAAAAAAAAAAAAAAAAACATTGACAGCAAACGTAAAATAAAAGAACAAAAAAAAAAAAGCCTTCACACGCCATCGCCTTCAATTAAGCACCATACGTCATGTCTAATGATGTTTACCTAGGCCAGAACGTCAACAAAACATCCACAGTAACGACGTTTGTCCAGAAAGTGCCATTACGCGGGGTGTTGGGAAAAGGGTAAGGGGGTTGGTGGGCGAGTGAGAGGCAGGTGTTATGCAATTAGCAGTTCTAGTTATTTATTTATTTATTATTATTTATTTATCCAATTTTATGTATTATTTATTTTTATTTATTTTTATCAAGTCCTTTTTTTGAATTTTTTTATTCATCTATTTACTTATTTTTATTCATTCATTTTTAATTTATTATTTATTCATTTATCTATTCTTTATTTATTTATTTGTTTATTTATTTATTTTTATCTATTTGTTTGTTTATTTATTTCCACTAATTTGTTTTTATTACTTTTTTGTTTATGTATTTTTATTTATTTATTTATTTTTATTTATTAATTTTTTATTTTTTATTTATTTTCTTATTTATTTTTTTAATTAATTTATTTACTAATTTATATTTATTAATTTGTATTTATTCATTTATTGTGTTTAATTAAATTATTTTTTTACTCATTTATTTTTATTTGTTTATTTCTATTTATTTATATATTTTTATATATATTTATTTTTATTTATTTATTTATTTTTTATTAATTTTTATTAATTTTTCATTTCTATATATTTCTATTTATTCATTGTATTTATCTATAATTTTTTTATTTTGTTATTTTATCTACTTTCATTATTTTTATCAAATTATATTTATTCATTTATTTTCACTCATTTGTAGTTGTAACTGTTGATAATGAAAATAATTTCTACATCCTTGAATACAAACAGAAATAACCTTCATTTATTTTACAATTCCTTGATTGAAGGTCTTAAAATGTATAAAGTATTTACACACACATCTAAATATTTAACTTTAATTTTTTTCCTGCGTCTCATTTTCAATTTTTGTCTTTATCCTCTTCATTTTAATAGCATGATTATTTAAGTGCCTTAGTCTAAAATATATAGAGAGCTTTGCAAAGAATTCAATAATCTCTCCAGGGACCTTTTCTCGTCTCGTCTCGTAGGACAATTAATTAAGAAAACTCCTCTGACGGCATATACAGCTCATCCCTAGTTACCATCCCATTCATCTGCATTTTTACACTTTTTCATATTTTTTCCTAATTGTGGATATTTTGTAGAAAACTGTTTGACAGTATAACCACCCATATATTTAAGAGCTTCTTCTTCAATTACAGTGGCAGCCTTTTTTTCTTCTTCTTTCTTTATCCAGAATCTGATTTGTTTATATTTTCTGTGTGGCACTCAGAATCTAAATCTTTAAACAATGAGCTGGTCAAGTATATTTCTAATGCCAATTCTCTATCTTCACTGAATTACATGCACTCATTTGTCAACATATAATTGTTGCTCTTTGCAATGATGTTTGTTTTTTCACTAATTATTTATACATCTTTTCCGGGAATCAGTGACCCGAGCCTAAACTTAGATTCAACAACATTAGGGTGATCGTATTATGCCCTTCATTTGCCTTATGCAACCGAACAGATGCTCTAGGCAGTCTTCATTCTTCAACTTTTGCGTCATGATGTAATCAACATTAAAAACATCTTTAACCATATTACAAAGACCAATGACCGACTTGCTAGAAAGAATTATGCCTTTTTGAAATTTGTACAGACATCTTGTTTTCTGTAATTTTACTTTTAAAAAAGTCATTACCTTTATGATCGCTCCAAAGTATTTATTTGAAATTCTTTATTAATCCCAAAACCATTTTTCGTTGGTATGTCGCCATGCCTGTTGTTTGAATTCATTATGTCAAACCAGTCATTTATCACTGAGATAAAATCAACTTCCCAAAAACCTTAAAGCACTTGCACAAGATGACGATAATGACTGTGCTGTCCATTAACAGGTAGATGGAGTTCATTCATTTTATAGGCCAGCACATATTCTGTACTAGATTTCACGGATGCTTGTGCCAGAAATGAAATCACTGCCTAAATAAAAGCTTAAATTAATTAAGTTATTTCTGACTAATTTTATCAACTGTCAGCACTTGGGTTCTTGGATGGAATCCTATTGGCAAGAGGATCAATGTCCAATTCTTTCCACATGCGAAGAGTGGCTGATCCCATGTCAGAAACAATAGCAACAACGGGATAACCAACAGCTTCAACATGCATTTATGATTTCTAATAGTAACTAGTTCCTCGCTGGACGAGTGGTTTTCGCGCTCGGCTGCCAATCCGGTGAAGTTCGAATCCCGGCTCGACCAACGCGGAACCAGAGGAATTTATTTCTGGTGAGAGAAATTCATTTCTCGATATAGTGTGGTTCGGATCCCACAATAAGCTGTAGGTCCCGTTGCTAGGTGACCAATTGGTTCCTAGCCACGTAAAAAAAAAATATCTAATCCTTCGGGCCAGCCGTAGGAGAGCTGTTAATCAACTCAGTGGTCTGGTAAAACTAAGATATACTTAACTTCTAATAGTAAATGCTTTAGATTTAAAATAAATTGGTTGTTTCTACTTTCCTACAAGACCTTGTAGCATTGGTAGTGACGGGCGAACTGTGGCTAGCGTGAAGAGCCCAGAAGGGTGACTCAGGGATGATCCTCTGTCCGACTGACCTCTGTATTGGCCTTGTAAATTCTGAGCCAACTGAGAGTAGCTGAGCAACTAACTCACCCACTCACTGACTGTCGTCTCTCCTTGCTTTTCGCAGCTACACTGAAGCGGGATGAATGCAAAGAGATGCCCGGTGTCTATCCTCCAAATGCTACCTCAGAGCAAGGTCTAAAGTGTCAAAGACGCAGGCTACGAGTGCGTTTGGAGGTGAGGGATACTCAAGTTTTGTACAATCTCAACTTGATGGCAAAATGACAAAAGATAAGGTGTTATCATTCAAGAACTAATATGCAGATGACATTCCATTCTTCCTTTGCTGTAAAGTTGATTTTTAAGTTCTACCTTGCATTCAGTTTCACAGACCTTGAATTGTACTACTGTACTCTGTGTCTTGTTTAAATCTGATAAATTCTCTAGATTGACTCTGATATCATTGACTTGAGATCCTCTTTTCAACAGATGTAGATGAATGTATCAGCAATCCATGTGAACGCGAGATGCTTTTCTCCACCTGCAAAAGGTACTGTACCACTATGTGAATGTTGTGATCTAGATTTTGTAAGTAATCAGTGTATGAATATTGTCTGATACGCTAAGTTTGTGAATCATATCTGTTGTTTATGTTTGGGTGAGTCACGTGACCAGAGAGTGTTCTGAATTCTCCCCCGCTCTCCAAGTGTTGACTCGTCAATGCTGTATGACAAATTGGTAACTTGTTTAAGAAACTAATGTTAATCATTCTCAGCTTATCAATAAGACCCCTTAACTCTACGAATGCATCTGCGACGAAGGGTATCTTCCTAGCATATCATATGGTTCTTGCATGGGTAAGTTTCTTTGACAAAAATATGACACAAGATAGGGATTACTATCATTCAAGAACTAAGGTGCAGATGACATTTCCATTTTCCGTTTTTCCTTTCCTGTAGAGTTGATCTGCAAGTTTTCTATGAATCCGCATCTGATATCACTGACATGAGCTCATTCCTCTCTTCACCAGAGTAGATGAACGTCAATGCAGAACGGAGTTTGTGGTCATTTTCGGTTGAGTTTCATAACAATCTGCCGGGGATCCGAAATTCCCTCTCAGAGACTTTTGTAAACAATACTTTATATTTTAAAAAGATATGGTTTGGTACCAAACGGTGCCTCTAACAGACGAGTCATGTATTAAGCAGGGAAGCTCTCCACGCCCGATCAAAATCAAGACAAACTTCTTAACGCAGTTGCAGGTCTAAAAACTTCCCTTCTGGCTTCTTTTTGCTGAATGATTTATAGATGAGTGAGTTAAGTGTAAAATAAAGCAGATCATTTGTGAAGATTCTTTTAAGTCCTCCTTATGATTTAAGAGTGGACGGCTCTACTCATTTTCTTCGTAATACCACATACATATAAACATTCATATAATATATATATATATATATATATATATATATATATATATATATATAATATACATGCATTAAGCTACAAATATCCATTAATATCCAATTCGCTCTACCTCGGAATTAATGTATTTTCATATATGATGTTACCCGCAGAGAAATTTTTTAACTGATAATAGTTTCGTCCTGTCGTGGATTCGAACCAGCGGACAGAGGAGAAATCAGGACTTCAGTGACGTAGTCGGTTACATCACTGAAGTCCTGATTTCTCCTCTGTGCGCTGGTTCGAATCCACGAGAGGACGAAATTATTATCAATTTAGAAATTCCCCTTCGGTTAACATATATGAAATTATATTAATTCCGAGGTATAGCGATGGATATCCTTCATGAAAGTGTAATAATATATATAAGTAGCACATATGAGGTACGAGAGACGAGTCACCAAACAGCAGTCTTACAGGAGATTTATCATAAGAGAAGAACACAAACAACGGGACTAATGTAAGTATCGAAGGCAATTACCAAACGATTCATCAAAGTTAACGTATGTCGAAGACAACCATAAACAAGGTACATATAATAGAATTAAGATGTAAGCTAACGAGTTATGATATATAGCAGAACGAGAGATCCATCATAACAAAGACAACCACTACAGCAACGAATCAACGTATTCGTCAATAAAGTGCCGACAAGCAATTATTCAAACAATACAAGATATCAACTAGCGAATGGACTGGCTAACTATCGTTAATTACCAAGGGTAAAGAAACTGACTATATAATAACAACTCCTCTTACCTTCAGAAATGACAACACATATAGCCACTGACCTGATGCACGCATATGCAACAATATATATCAACTCCACTGGTAATAACTAACGACAATATTCCAAAACACAGGAATATAAATAATAGAAATGGCACTAATGAACACAGAATATTAACATAAAACAACACTTATCATGCCCAACGTGACATGACAACGAAATACCAAAACACAATGGCAACAATCCGATATTCTCTCTCTCTCTCTCTCTCTCTGACTCGTTATATACGTATTATCCCTTGTCCATTCTCCTTCGTGACTCTGGGTCGAGTGTCAGGATAACCTCTCTTGTTTAGGTCTCGGTATAGACTGCTGTAATGGTCTATATATGCTGAACCCTGTAACTTTGGCTGAACTACCTAATGGTATTCTGTACATGGTAATTACTTTTTTTGATACCAAACAAGCAGTTTGCCTGTCTTGAATAGTAATAAAAAAAAAGGAAAACAAAAAGAATAAACGTAACCAAACAGTATAAACAAAATTAATGAAAATAAACATAAACTTGTAATACCTCCACCGCAAATTTAAAAAGCATGGGTAGTGCTTTTTAAAAACAGGAATATACAAAAGAAGTCACATTTGAGTACAAGTCACAATCGGGTATAAAAAAAAATTATACAAAAGAACGTGAAAGGGCATCAGCTATTACGTTATCTTTTCCTTTCACATGCTTGATACTGATGTTGTATTCTTGTAATACAAGAGACCATCGCATGAGACGTCTGTTCTTATTGTTGAACTGATGTAGATACTTTAAAGGGTTATGATCTGAGAATATCTCTACCTCTGCAGGACTTGAATTTACATATACTTCAAAATTGCTGTTGTAATGGCGACATCAATGCTAAACTTCCTTCTCGATCGTGCTGTATTTACTCTGGCTGCGATTTAATTTTCTAGAAAAATAGCTAACAGGAAAAAGAATGTCATCGTATTTCTGCATCAGCACTGCTCCGATACCAATGTCGCTTGCATCTACCATCATCTGGAATGGTTTGGAAAAATCTGGTGAGCGCAAAATAGGTTTGGCACACAAAATACTCTTCAATTGCAAAAATGATTTCTCAGCCAAATCTGACCAATTAAAATTACATCTACTACTTAGAAGATTCGTTAAAGGTGCAGCTAATTCTGAAAATTTAGGAACAAACCGTCTGAAATAACTACACATCCCAAGAAACTGTCTAATTTGCTTCTTATTTTCCGGAGTCTTAAATTTAATGATAGATTCAATGTTGCTGTTCTTAGGCGAGATATTTCCACTTCCAACTTGATAACCTAGATATGTAATCTCTGCCTTACCGAACTCACACTTCTTCAAGTTAACTACTAATCCGTACTTTAGCAAAGCTGAAAATAAAGATCGAATATGTTTTAGATGCTCCGACCAAGAATTGCTATACACAACCACATCATCTAAATATACTGTACAATTCTCTACATCTCTGATCACAAAATTCATAAGTCGTTGGAACGTACTAGCAGCATTGCGTAAACCAAAAGGCATAATTTTGCAATGAAATAAACCGTCAGGCGTTATGAAAGCTGTGACACTTCTGGACTCTTCAGTCAACGGAACTTGCCAATATCCTTTAAGCAAATCAAATTTACTGACAAACTTTGAGTGCCCTATTTTGTCAACACAATCGTCTATGCGTGGTAATGGATATGAATCAGGGATAGTCAACTCATTCACCTTCCGATAATCAATACACAACCTGAAATTACCGTCCTTCTTATCTACCAATACTACCGGAGAACTCCATGGACTGTTACTTGGTTCAATTAAGTCATGTTGCAACATGTAATCAATTTGTTTCTTAACTTCTAATGCTTTAGGTGGGGATAATCGATAAGGTGCCTGTCTAATCGGATTAGCATCTGGGACTAACTTAATGTCATGTTGAATACAATTCACTTTACCAGGCCGATTCTGAAACAATGATGGAAAGTCCCTAAGTACCTGTATAACATCTTTTACTTGTGAATCAGGCAAATATGACAATCTTTCTTCCAGTTCTGTTAAATCAACTCCATTTTTACTCCAATCATATTCACCTTTCACACTTGTCTCTTCTTCATTCATATCTTCACTTATTTCATTACTAATTTTAATAGATTTACTATGCACTACCGCAACTGGTTTAATTACTTCCTTTTGGTAATATGGCTTCAGTAAATTGACGTGAAAGACTTGTTCCTTGTTACGTCTGTTAGGCAACTCTACTATGTAATTTAAATTATTTACTCTTCGTCTTACTATACCGGGTCCAACATACCGGCTTTTAAACTGTCCTGGAATAGGTATAAAAACAAGTACACTATCACCTTCCTTAAATTGTCTCAACACTGTATTTTTATCATACTTTCGCTTCATACACTCCTGCGCTTTCACTACATTCTTATTTGACCATTCTATCATCCTCTTCAACTTCTCTTTAAATTCTGTAACATGATTTAAAACATCAAATTTGCTCTCACCATTATCACTCCACTGATCTTTAATCATATTCAAAGGACTCCTTACCTCGTGACCGAATGTCAATTCAAAAGGGGTAAACCTAAGCTTTCATTTGGAGATGATCTAATTGCAAACAAAACATATGGCAAATCAACATCCCACTGACTTTGAAATTCAGACCCATACTTAGTTAAAGCATTTTTCATAGTTAGGTGAAATCGTTCTAACATCCCTTGGCTTTCTGGATGGTATGGCGAAGATACAACATGCTTAATATTCCATTCTAGCATTTTCTTACTAAACAACTTACTCATAAAGTTACTGCCTCTATCTGATTGTAATTCCTTTGGAAAGCCGAATCTAGAAAAATAATCTGTTAAATGTTTGATTACTACTTTACTGGAAATCTTGCGTATCGGGATAGCTTCTGGATATCTGGTGGTGCGATCCATGATAGTTAAGATGTATTCATTACCTGATGATGTTTTTGGTAGCGGTCCCACTATATCTATCACAATCTGCGAAAATGGTTCTGTTAGTACAGTTATTGGTACAATAGGTGCTTTAGGTATAATTTGATTGGGCTTACCTACAACTTGGCATGTATGACAGCATTTACAATATCTATTTACATCTTTCTTTAATGAAGGACAAAAAAAATGCTTTCTCACTTTGTACATAGTCTTGGCAATACCAAAGTGTCCTCCACAAAGATTATCATGGGCTTGTTGCATTATTACATTTCTATACTTCTCAGGGACTACAATTTGATAATCTACATATGCATTACTAGCATTTGCTAATTTTGATCTGGACAATCTATACAATACTTCATTTCTAATGAAAAAACAAGGCTTACTTACATCCGATACTTCATTTTCTGGAACAGCATTCTCAAAAATGTTACTTAAACCTTTATCTTCTTTCTGCGCCTTTACTAAATCTTTTCTGTCACCTATACACTTCAACGACTCTTGCACTGGAATATTACCCACTACCACTTCCTTCTCCAAGTCTGCCAAGTTGAGATCTTCATCCTCATCTACTGTCGTCAACTTACTCTGAGCTCTGGTTACGGGAGCTATAGGTTTACTGGTCACTTCAACTACTTCTTTACTTACTCTTTCCCCTCTCTGTTGAACTGGACATATTACATCATTACCTATTATCACATCTATACCTGGAATGGGCAATTGTTCTATAATCGCAAATCTATGGGTACCTTGAACTAGCTCTGACTCAATTTTAAATTCAACAAGTGGACATGACACAGACGAATTAGGAAAACCTCCTAGCAGAACAAAATTATCTTCTTTACTCTCATAATTTTCTGGTAAACTTTTTCTTAATACACATGACTGAGACGCACCAGTATCTCTTAACATAACTAAAGTTTTACTTACAACATCTGGATTCTTTAACACTCTTATTCTACCTTCATGCAGATACTCTCCAAAATTCTTCAACACTTCATTCGTTTCATCACTCTTACTATTTTCAAAATCAACTTTACTCATTTTACTCACATACTCATCCTTACTAACTTGACATCTTGAGATTAGTGTTACTTTACCTTTTGTCTGTTTACACTCAAACTGAAAATGTCCTAGTTTACCACATTTGTAACATGTTATCTCTTTCTTATCCTTACTTACTTTAGGGGAGTTATTCTGTGTTTGATCTCTAGTTACATATTTTCTACTTGGCTGATAATGACTATAACTATACTTATAAGTTCTGGGTTGATAAGTCTTACCATGAGTTAGTACAAATCTATCAGCTGACCTGGCTGCTTCTTCCAAAGTTTTATGATCTAACTCTTCCAAGTGTACTCTGACATCCCTAGACATACTATTTTTGAAATCTTCAAGCAAAAGAAGTTCTCTAAGATCTACAAAATCAGTAATTGACCTAGACCGGAGCCAATTATCGAACAATACAGACTTATGCCTCGCATAATCAAAAAATGTCTGGTTTGCTCCTTTCACATAATTTCTGAACTTTTGTCTGTACGCTTCGGGAACAAGTTGATAAGCGGACAACACAGCGCTCTTCACTACCTCATAATCTATGCTATCATCGAAGCTAAGTGTAGCATAAGCTTCCTGAGCTTTCCCTACAAAAACTGATTGCACAATAAGAGCCCAACTCGCTTTCTCCCAGTCTAACTGTTAGCTACTTTCTCAAAAGCTAAAAAAACTGACTCACATCTGTCTCTGAAAATTTAGGTATAAGCTTCTGAGTCCACACAGTAAAGTGTCCTGCCGAGTCACCATCACCACTACTTTCACCTTTCTTTACTTGCTCCAACTTTATCTCCAACTGTAACTTCTCCTTCTTCTCTGCTAACTCCTGCCTTCTAGCTACTCTAGCTTCTCTCTCAATCTGCCTGTTCTCTTTCTCTATTTGCATATGTTCCTTTACAAACTCAGCCAACTGCTTACCCTCATATCCGAGTTTTTCTCCTATAGCAGTAATAGATTCTAAAGTAGACATTATGAATAATATATAAAATAACCCCGCACGAAAAATGCACAAAAATATGCTACCACACCGTACTATCATGAAATAACTACAAGATTCCAGCACAATACATAATAACTACTCTCACTGAGAAAAATGCAAGAGGAAGCATCCTTGGCAAGGTCGCCAAATATGTTACGTGCCTGTGCATAGATTTTATGGGATATTTTATATCCAGGTTCTTTGCTAGATAATGGCGACAGTGAACCTATGACAGGTGTAACACAGAGTAGTTAAATACTCTAGAAATATAATATTGATGATAAAGTGAGATGCACCTACTAGCACAAACTCAAGTGAGGGCAATTAAATGCAAGGCAAAACTTATTATATTTATTAAAATATATTCGGCACTATCCAAAACGCCATACTCGGGTTCTGCAATTGATAAAAGAAAACCCAATATAAATGTATGGTAATAACTACTGCAATTAAATATTAAGGGAATATAATATCAGATAAAATGATTAACCTAAATATACTCTGACTTGCCTTTGATGGATATCCTTCATGAAAGTGTAATAATATATATAAGTAGCACATATGAGGTACGAGAGACGAGTCACCAAACAGCAGTCTTACAGGAGATTTATCATAAGAGAAGAACACAAACAACGGGACTAATGTAAGTATCGAAGGCAATTACCAAACGATTCATCAAAGTTAACGTATGTCGAAGACAACCATAAACAAGGTACATATAATAGAATTAAGATGTAAGCTAACGAGTTATGATATATAGCAGAACGAGAGATCCATCATAACAAAGACAACCACTACAGCAACGAATCAACGTATTCGTCAATAAAGTGCCGACAAGCAATTATTCAAACAATACAAGATATCAACTAGCGAATGGACTGGCTAACTATCGTTAATTACCAAGGGTAAAGAAACTGACTATATAATAACAACTCCTCTTACCTTCAGAAATGACCACACATATAGCCACTGACCTGATGCACGCATATGCAACAATATATATCAACTCCACTGGTAATAACTAACGACAATATTCCAAAACACAGGAATATAAATAATAGAAATGGCACTAATGAACACAGAATATCAACATAAAACAACACTTATCATGCCCAACGTGACATGACAACGAAATACCAAAACACAATGGCAACAATCCGATATTCTCTCTCTCTCTCTCTCTCTCTCTCTCTCTGACTCGTTATATACGTATTATCCCTTGTCCATTCTCCTTCGTGACTCTGGGTCGAGTGTCAGGATAACCTCTCTTGTTTAGCTCTCGGTATCGACTGCTGTAATGGTCTATATATGCTGAACCCTGTAACTTTGGCTGAACTACCTAATGGTATTCTGTACATGGTAATTACTTTTTTTGATACCAAACAAGCAGTTTGCCTGTCTTGAATAGTAATAAAAAAAGGAAAACAAAAAGAATAAACGTAACCAAACAGTATAAACAAAATTAATGAAAATAAACATAAACTTGTAATAATATTATATAAATATATATATATAGATATATATATATATATATATATATATATATATATATATATATATATATATATATATTATATATATATATATACATTAAGCTACAAATGTCCTTTAATATCCAATTCGCTCTCATTACCTCGGAATTAATGTATTTCCATATATGATGTTACCCGCAGAGAAATTTTTTAATTGATAATAATTTCGTCCTGTCGTGGATTCGAACCAGCGGACAGAGGAGAAATCAGGACTTCAGTGACGTGGTCGGTTACCTCACTGAAGTCCTGATTTCTCCTTTGTCCGCTGGTTCGAATCCACGAGAGGACGAAATTATTATCAACAAAAAATTCCCCTTCGGTTAACATATATGAAAATATATTAATTTTGAGGTAGAGCTAAGTGGATTTTAAAGGACATTTGTAGCTTAATATATATATATATATATATATATATATATATATATATATATATATATATATATATATATATGCACATGTGTATATATGTGTGTTTCATGCATGTGCCTCTTATACACTGCAAATTTGATAGAAAATTGGCATATTTAGTGTTTTCTTTTATAAAAGTTATTCATTACAATATTGTATCCATACCGATAGTGGCTTCCTCGGATTTGGAAAGAGAACTTGTGCTTCTTATGCAATGTGAGGCGTCACTTTTAAATGAACTCGTCAGTAATAATGCTGACAGTCAGTTTCTCTCTATGCCAGAACCAATAGGGTGAAATTCCAGGGCTGCTCCTCCTCCTTCTCCTTCTCCTCCCCCTCCTCATCGGCGGCAGCTCAGTGGAGGCTGGTTGGTGCTTCTGCTGCTGTTGTGTGGGGGGTTTAGGGAAGGGAAAATGAACTCAGCATCACTGACATCGGACGCATCAACAGAGCGAACATCACTGATGACAGGACCTGAGATCAATGCTAACAAAACTGTATATATTTCCACAACAAAATAAGTTAGTACTAATCAGATTTTGGTCTGCGCTCTTTCTTTCTGTTTGTTACAGGATTCTCGTGATAAAAAAAAAATAAATAAATAAAACACTGTGTTTATGAATAAGCTTAGAATAATTTATATATACATATATATATATATATATATATATATATATATATATATATATATATATATATATATTATATATTGCTACTTTCAAAATGCATATTTCCCCTCTTTGAAATGTCATGTAGAATTGTGCAACATTTTTTCAGATTCCTAGATAGTTTAGAGATAGGATGTTCAGATTTCACATAACATAATATGAAAAGAATATATATATAACGTAGTATGTAAAAAGAGAGAGATTTTCTTTGTCCGTTCGAAACTACGAATGTTTACCTTTTATGTCATCATTGTGAGATTAGAGGACCTGCTTGAGATCCGTTTGCTTTCCTAAATCAGTCAACGCATTTGATAAGCGATCGAATTGAGTCTTGCGTTGTTATCAAAACGTCAATCTTAATTATTGCTCAACCTCCGTTTTGATCGGGTACGTGTCTGTTGAGCAGAATCGTCTTATACGTGTATGTCTTTGATCAAAACCACATGGGGATTGCACATTTTGTGAGTAAGATTGCGTAAGATTACGGAGCTTCTAGAAGCATTATTGTGTTTCAGAACGTTTTGTGTCATCTGCCCTGTCCAGTTTCCGCAAGGAAGAGAATTCATTATATCTTAGAACCTCGAGGCATTAACATCTCTCTCTCTCTCTCTCTCTCTCTCTCTCTCCATTGCATAGCACTTTTGATCTTAAAGTAACGTAACGTAAATTGGTCACTCGTAACTTAGAATTTCATGTTTGATATTTCTTAGAGTTTATTTAGTATTAAATAGTGTTTTTGTGGAATCTGAACAAACATTGTTTCGTAACGGCGCCTGGTTTTTGTGAAAGTGTGATACATGCTGCAGCAAGAAAGAAAGAAGTTGGTATACCAAGGTAAAGTTTGTTATATTTTTATTAGTTGCAACTAATGACTGATAGGAACAGTGATTAACTAATAACTAATAACAGATGGTTGTGAAGGTTTGGTAAAAACTGATGGTTACAATGATTTGAGTGAAAAAGATTTACAGTCTTACACTTTGCTGATTTTTTGTGCTTGTGTTTGTTCCACTGTTTGTGCACTTGTTCATTTTCTTATTGAAGTGTGCCTTTTTATTTTGTATTTTCATTTGCATTTACAATTTAATTGATTTAGTTATTTTCATTGCTTAATCATTACACATTTAATTAAATTTAACATTTGTGAATTAATTTGCATTTACTTAGAATTCTTTTCAAATTGTATTATTGTTTAGCACTTGTGAATTAATTTCCGATTTTCAATTATTGCCTAACACTTTTGAATTTCAATTGAATTAATTTTCTTGAATTTTGTGATAAATTAATTTTTATTTAATTTTACTTAATTTGATTCAAGAATTAATTAAACTTTACTTTGTTTTCAAGTAACAGTAATTTTCCCTGATATTGTGAATTTTACTTATAAATTTTGAATTTAATAATAAATTTTAAATTTTTGTTATTATTTTTATAAGTATTTCATTTCTAACCAGTATATTTGCATTTGATTATATTGATGATAAATAGAAACATAGAGTGGTAATTGATTTGCTTTCCCTCAATTTACTTGAAGTGAATTAGAACCAGGGAAGTACTTCTTAGACTTCTGAAATCAGGGAAATACTTAGACTTTTAAAGTTGTTGATGGAGTAGTGTGGCTTTGATTAATTTAATTACTTTAACAAGATTTACCTCACACCCTGTTTTGATGAACTTAGTCTGATTTTCTGCAATACTGGTGAGTGTTGAGGGATCACTGTTGCCTTTAGAGTATTCAGCCATTTAGTACATGTTATGAGGGTTCAGGTGTCTGACTTTTGGTGAGGTATAATTTGATGAATGGTAACCAGATACTTGGAACTTCGTAACAATATATATATATATATATATATATATATATATATATATAATATATATATATATTATATATATATACATATATATATATTTCGGCAACTGAGTTGTCTACTTTCTTTGACACCTGGAAATACTTTTTCTATATTGTGTGTTTCACTTTCAACTTTAGGTTCAATTGCACATTTGCAGATTCTTTTTTTTTTATCATTGTTTTGCAGCGATTATTGTTTTCTGAATAAAGTCTCCAGGAATTTGCTTTTTCAAACTTATTTTTTTTCCTGAGCAAAGCAAATCTACATATTTGTGACACTTACCCTTAATCATCTGACCTGTGACGTTGTACAGAAAAGTTCAGGAGGTCAAGATGCGTCTTTTGAAGAAGCGGGTCATTGTCATTGACCAAATTCACTACAGCAGTTTTTGTTGAAACATTAGATGCTACTGGTGGGAGTTTAGTCTTGGAAATGCTAAGCAAAGTCTTGTAGACAGAATAAGTTTATGTAGGATTCTGAGTTGTTTTTTAGGACAATGTTTGGCTATGAAGACAAACTTCTAAAGTTACTAAGCAGCTGACTTACCAGCTAAGCCCTATAGTGCAACTAGACCATTCCAAAGGTTATAGAAGATTCCGACGAAAATTGCACACAAGGTGGCCCACTAGTGACAAGTGGTCAGCTTTTTTTTACAGAGATAGATAGGTAAGTCTATCTTGGGAAGACGGGAGCATTTTGGGATGAGTTGGTCAGCCCTGAGCGAGGTTAGTGTCATCCAGACACTAAGGGAAATCTCTACATATAGATAAATAAATAAATAACTTATGCTATACTACATCACCCTGAAAATTAATATGGCAACGAATAAATAAGCTCAGCTACATAACAACATCTCAAAAGGCATCTTCCGTCTGAGAAGACGTTTTCCACGACACCTCCCAACTTCCTTCAGCTTCCTGAGAAACGACCAACTTTTGTACGAAGGATCCATCCATAAGGACCCTCACACGAGCCTCTCCTGCTGGCAGATGAAGTACCGATTGATCCTGCAGTCCTCGTCAGTGGCCAGGATCTCGTAACGACTGTTTGGCCTGAAGGACAGGCAGTTGGAGAAGCTGTTTCCGGTCGGGTAGTTTGGCGCCCACAGGGTCGAGTTCTGGAAGAGGGGCTGGCCGTTCACCCAGGTCCACGCGCCTTCCACCTCAAAGTCGGAGGCTCCCAGCCAGTAGGAGTATGTGCGGCTCACTGGAACAAGAACATAACACGTGAAGAATGAAGACATTTTAGTGCTTAATCTACTGGGGAGAGGCTGCAGTAGTGTTTCTGTCTTTGGCAAACTTCCTGTAAATAATGCTTCTACCTTTGGTATGTTTTGCATTTTTTTTATTATTGATTCAAACAGTTGACTTTGAAGACACTTTTAGATCTTACTTAGGCTAAAGGCCTCAGTGTACTGACCACTATTATATAAATACATATGTAATAATAGCTATGAGAAATAATATTAGATAGGGTAGCGTAAATACAGAAAAGAGAGAATAATCAGAGTACAATGAAAATAACGAGAAAGAGAAAGAGAGAGAGAATTGAGCTTTGGTGTGTGAGTCAAATCTGATCAACAACCATAGGCGTAACAAACCTATTAGTCACAGGACATTGGCGAGACGGGAAAGCGGCAACAGCCATAACACCATCGTGATAGAAATCATAAGACTGCCAAAGATCTTTGACCTGTGACCTCGCGCCAGACTCACTCCGCTTCTATCGATAATGAAGCTCCACCTCCAGGAGGAGGTATTAACATGTTAATTAAGAAGCTCCACCCACAAGAGGAGGAATTCACATGTTAACCCCACCTAAAAGGGGATGGGGTAAGATAAGGGAGAGACAGCTCCACTAATCTAGAATCCGTTTGGGCGGAGACCTAGAACATACACCGCCTTAGGAGGTTGGGCCAAATTCGATCCTGGGGTAGCAGCTGATTGCAGAAGGAGAGAAGAGAGGACCAGCCGCCGTTGTACAGTAAAGTAGCAACTTTGTCAGTGGTCCTAACCAGATTTTTTAGTTGTAACTTGTATTCATTGCAACAGTAAAGGAAGAAACTCTGTCGTTCGTCTCACTTAAACACTCCTGAGAGACTGATTTTATTGCTAATCCAGAACTGACAATCAAGAAGAAAAATAAAAAAAAAGAGTTAACATAGAACCAGATCGCAGAAAAAATCATCTAGAAGAACGAAGCAGGTAAGAGAACATACACTCGAACACTCTACAAGGGCACCTAACATATATATATATATATATACATACAGTGAACAACCAGAACTCACATCTCTGATTCCCGATGAAGTTCCTCAAGTCATCGAAGGATGCCGGAGCCGCCAAGTCTCCCTGAATGACCCTGCAGTAATCCCTCGCGGCCTTCCAGTTGAGGCGTTTGGTGACCTGGATGAAGAAGCAGCTGTCGCCGCACCTGGTATAAGGCCACACGCACAGGCCTGTTGAGAGAGAGAGAGAGATTGTTAGAGAAGTAGTTGCATTAACCCGTTGGTTTTGTGAGTAGGGAGGGATGCATTTGAGGGACATTATTTAACAGGATACAGTGAGAATTGGTAACCGACTTTAACGGAGGCGAGTTTGCACACGTACGTGGACTTGCGTGTCAGCGTATCAACAAAATAACTTGAGAATGACAGAACCGATTTAGATGAAATGTGGTAAATGCATTCGTCGAGTCACCCTTGTCAGATGGTCAGTGAATTTCACAAAAAAGTAAGTTTTGCTTCAGCCTCAGAGATTGGTACTTTTCATAGCAACAGAGGCTAGCCCCGTTTTGGAATTGGATCATTCATAATTATTATTATTATTATCATTATTATTATTATTGTTATGGTGGTCAACAGTCACAAGATCTATTGAGAAAATAAAGAAGGAAAGTAAACTTGACCAGTTACCACACAAAGACATTTCCTTTCCCAGTGTTGCCAGTTTCTCTTTATTTGTTTTGCAAGGAATTGCTTTTTGTCAGTGTGTTCTGTTTGGAATGGTAATGATAATATCCTAATAATAAGAATCCTACCCTTTCAATTTAATGTTCACTAGATTGTTAAGTCTACATTTAACTGTAACGAAATCCTAAATAAGAGTGTATATACAGAGAGTCGTGTACCATAACTGCTGTAAGTACAATATAAATGCAAAAGATCTTGAAGAATTCCACTTCCCCTAACATGGTAGGGAAACCAGCAATGCCGTATCTAACAGTGTCACTATCTTCTTTCCCAGTTTAATTTTTTTGGGACATCTCTCCAGTGATTCTCCAGTGATCCACTCTTCTCTCTCTCTCTCCTCAAACTCTCTCTCTCTCTCTCTCTCTCGTCTCTCTCCTCTCTCTCTCTCTCTCTCTCTCTCTCTCTCTCTCTCTCTATATATATATATATAGATATTATATATATATATATATATATATATATATATATATATAATATATATATATATATATATATTATATATATATATCTATATATATATATATATATATATGGATATAATATATATATATATGATATCTATATATATATATATAGATATATATAGATATATATATATATTATATTAATTATATATATAAATTATATAATTATATATATAGTTATATATATATATAGTTATTAATATAATATATATTTATATATATTATATATATATAAATATATTCCCTTATTTATTTATCAAATTATGAAGCATTATGATGACAATATTATCTCAGGTAATTGGTTATGAAATTGATGTCCTCACCAAAATTACAAAAATGAACATTAAGAATGATTAAAGTCTATTTCTGTAGACTTTTTCTTTAAGACTGAAACAGAGACAGTTTGTTTGTTCTGCCGAAAATTATGACATCATTTTTGCAAATATTTATGATTAATTAATCCTGACTGCCATGGAAAACGTTATGACTGTTTACAAATAAAGTATAGCCTTTAATAAATCAATAAATAATAAACATAAATGAATGAATATATATTGTTACAAGATTTTCTTTAATGCTGAGTTCAATTTCCAAAACGGGGACATCCCCATCTTTGTCACATCACCTTTCATTCCCAGGCTGACGAAGGAACTCCCAAGGACGCCCTTGACCGCCGCCACGCCCCCGAGCTCCTTATGGAGGGAGTTCAGGTCCTCCTGGACGGCGGTCACCTCCCTCCTGATGGCGTTGAGGTCCCTGAGCGACCCCTCGACTTCCCCGAGTCTATTCGTGAAACTCGTGTCGACTCTCTGGCGTTCCTGCCCCGTCAGGAGGGTCAAGTTCCTCCTCAGCTGGTCAGAGAAGCTCCTCTGCGCCGCCTGCTCTTCTTCTATCTTCTCGATGGACGCCTCCACGCCCTCTAGGTCGCATTGGCACTGGTGGTCTTGGGGCGCCGACGACGCGGGAGATCCCGTGGGAGTTGCAGAAGCAGAAGAGGGTAGCAGGGACGAGGTGGAGGAGGAAGGTTTCTCGTGGACCGTGATCACCTGGGGGAATAGGGCCACCAACTCCGTCACGTTGACCCTCAGGCTCCTGACCTCCTTCTGCAGCGTGTTTACCGTCCTGGTGAGGTCGACGATCTTGTTGTTTATGATTGTGACGCCCGTAGAAGAAGCCTCGGCCCCTGGTCTCTGTCCTCCGAACCTCTCGCTGGTCCTAGTCTGTCCGAGGGGCGTCTGGGCTTCGGATACCTGGCTCTCCAAGATGTCCGCTCTGCCCTCCAGGTTTTCCAGTCGTTCCAGGGCCTCTTTCAACTGGCTGCCCTGGCTGACGACCAGGAGCTTCAAGGTGGCGAACGTCTCCAGAACCAGTTGGATCTTCTCGTCAGTGAACGCCCTGAATCTTTCGACGTCCTCGGCCATGGCTCTAACGGACGTCTGGGCCTGTTGTGCCATGTTCTCTAGACTCTGGTAGTCCCCCTGCTGCGTCTGGACCTCGTTCTTATCTTCCCTCAGACTGTAGAGGAGGGCTCTGATGTCCGTCAGGAGAGAAATCGAGTAGCTGTCGGTTGGGGCATCTCCTGACGCTGGTTTTTCCCCTTGAACGTCCTGTAGGGACAGGACTACTTCTTCTTCTTCTGCTGATTTTCTATCAAGATCGGTCGTGAAGGAGGTGGTCACTTCGAGACGCTCCTTCTCGCTTTCTTCTTCAAGGATTTCTTCGTAGGTATTCGTCACTGGGTCCTCGTTCAAGTAGACAGCCAACTGCTTCTTGATTCTGCCCAGTTTAGACGCCTGCGTTCGTCCAGAGGCAAAACTCAGCAGGAAAATGGCGACGAGGAACAATGTCTTCGTCTTCATGCTTGTGAAACTTCAGTTGTTGAAAGAGCGAACTGTGTCCACCACCCAAACGCACGCGAGATCAGACGCACACTGCCGCTACTCACACGAACGTCCCGGTAGAAGAAGGCAAAAATTGAGGTCACCAGGCGACCCTACCCGGTACCCGAGGATAGGGCACTCTGCCCCTCGGTGCCCCTAGCGGGTACCGGTACCCCTGACCGGTATTGTTGAGGATTCGGTCTCATAAAGTGAGAATCAATAAAGAGTAGGAATGAAAGCTAGGGAAACGAGGGACTACAGAGAGAGAGAGAGAGAGAGAGAGAGAGAGAGAGAGAGCCTCGTGGTTTTAATATCGGTGATTTGCAAAATTTTATTGATTTAATATTATGTCCATCTGCCATTGTCACTGGTTCCATCAAATATCACTGCTCAAGGTCTGTTGATTTAATTTAACTCTAGGTCATAAGTCCCCCAAGAGGTAATAAGACTCTCTCTCTCTCTCTCTCTCTCTCTCTCTCTCTCTCTCTCTCTCTCTCTCTCTCTCTCTCTCTCTCTGAGGAACCGCATGCCTTATTTACGACACGGCAATTCGTGCGATCAGATAAATGCGTCAATCGTAAAAGATGCGTCGACTCTCTTACGGAAAGAAATGGGTCACTGGGCCGGAGAGGGGGAGTGAGAGAGAGAGAGAGAGAGAGAGAGAGAGAGAGAGAGAGAGAGAGGAAGAATAATCAAGGAAATGCAAATCCGACCATATTTTCTAGACATTGTACCGAAAGCGCGTCCGTCTCTCTCTCTCTCTCTCTCTCTCTCTGTGAATAGCAGGCCGATGCTATCTCTCACCGCCTCCTCCGTCTCTCGGGCGGTTTATCACCGCCCATGACTGTTCCCGAACGAGTGGGCGGGGGCGTTTCGTGCGTTCGGGCGTCTCTCGACAAGGCTGCGAGAATTATGAGTCTTGAAAAATGGGCGAGAGAGAAAAAGAGATTTCACTTGAACAAACAAAAAAATAAAAAACAATCGGTCGCTTTTTAGAAAGCCAAGGGACCCACAGGTCACTTCCGCCTAAAGATACATTTTTTTTTTTTTCTGTTAAACTGGCCTTTTGCTAGCACGGGCTCTTGCTCAGAGAGCAGCCCGTAATGTTGCAAATTTTATTGATAATTCAGCGGGTGCTACTTAATTCTCAGTAGCGTGTGCCTCTAGATTCGGTGAGTGCTACTTATTTAGCAAATTCCGAGCCTCTGATTCTTCGCAACATTGAAATCATTCGTAATATCATCTGTCTCCACCGACCTGAATTGATTCGTAATTAGTACCTGGTCTACTGGCCAACCTCAGCACCTCTCTATAATAATCCTGTGCAACGCGTCTTCATCTATATATCTTTATCTATATATCACGAATACTCTTCTATATGCCGGCAGAAAATTTAGGATTGTCGTACATGAAACTTGATAATCATCAGTTGTTTAAAAAAAGTATTTCACATAACAATGTTAATATTGATCAATTTGTACTGAACATGAGACAAATTCAGCCTCCGGATGCGATTATCGTAGACAGGGGCTGCATAGAAATTGAAGGCTTGGATACGATCGGTAGAGTTGCCGAAAAAAATGTAAAGCAAAAGTTAGAGGTGTTGATTGGGATGTGACAGAACCTGTACTCTGTTTTTTTATCTGTCCACCCGCCTGTGGTGTTTGCGTATGGTAACACTGCGTCCCGGGCTTTAGATAGTTACGCTATGTGTAAGTTTTAGGTAAATAAAAGGGTATCTGGGTGTACATTTGCAACTGAAAAGTGTTTTAATACTTACTGTATGCGAATTACATTGTTAATATTCGAAACAGGATATTATTATTATTGTTGAATGTAAGCTGAGTGTAACTATCTAAAGCCCGGGACGCAGTGTTACCATACGCAAACACCACAGCGGGTGGACAGATGGAAAAAAACCGAGTACACATGGGAGCGTTTACTTGAGTGTCATGATTCTAAAGCAACCTGGAGAGCTAGACTGGAAGGGGCAGATATGAGAGGCAAATACATTGCAACCAGACGACGGGAAATTCAAGACCCATTTTAAATCACTTTTAAATTCCAGGTAATAAGACTCATCAAAATGAAGGTGTAAATGATCTGGATGGCGCCCCCTACATCCCTTTCCTTGACGATCCTTTTACTCCAAAAGAACTATAGATGAGGCTCTAAAGGACATGGATATCGATAAAAGGCTACTGTGGCTTATGCCCCGGATTGTCTGTTCGCCTGCCCGCCTTCTGGCTGATGTTTTTGAATGACTCGCCATCATGCGGATACAGCAAACTTATTGTACTTTTTATATCTGGAAACAGAATGGCATGTGGAAATTACAGAGGGATAATAAGTATCATGGATACGATAGGTAAGATATGTGACATATTGCTATTGAATAGACTGAAATTATGGTTCAGTACAGATAAGTGTCAAGCTGGAGCACAGAAAAAAAAGAGGATGCATAGAACAAATATTGTCATTAAGATTGTTAATCGATTTGCCTATTTTTAAGAAGGAAAAAACTACATGTCATGTTTATAGATTTCAGTAAAGCTTATGATAGAGTTCTTATGATATAGAGTTATTTGAAAGAACTAGGATGTGGGAAAAGAATGTTGTCTGCAATTAAAGAGATGTACAGTAGCAGTAAGAATGTTTTAAGGACAGTTGTGATCGATAGTTCTGTCTGTGTAGTACGGCAGGGAGCTCCCACTATACTCTGTTTTTTTTTCCATCTGTCCATCCGCATGTGGTGTTTACGCATGGTAACACTGCATCCCGGGCTTTAAATAATATCCTATTTCGAATATTAACGGTGTAATTCGCATACAGTAAATTATTAATACACTTTTCAGTTGCAAATGTACACCCAGATATCCTTTTATTTACCTAAAACTTACACATAGCGTAACCATTTAAAGCCCGGGACGCAGTGTTACCATGCGCGACCACCACAATCGGATGGACAGATAGAAAAAAACAGAGTATAGTGTTTGCTATTCGTCATTTATATAGATAAAATGGTTAGGATGCTAAAAGATGCAATACCAGTAGACAGTTTTTGGAGTAATTTACATGTCTTTAGTTGATGGATCACACAGTGATTGTTGCCACTTTGCGAGAAAGACGTATTAAAACATTTTATATTATGAGTAATTATTGTAATGAATATGGTCGTGATAAACAAAAATGTAGGCGCCCAGTTGTCAATAACAGTTCAAGGTCAAACTATAAATTACTGTGACTATTATCTTTACCTTGGAACCTGCTTCACAGATGACGGGAAATTAAAAACTTGCCTCTCTACATCAGCCAAATTGGCAATCAAGCTTCATAATAAGTTCTCAATATTCTGTAACACGAAGGCTAAAATGCCATTCTATTTCAAGAAGAGAGTTTTGGAAGTAGCAGCAGCGACTTCATCCTTGTTTTATGGGTCAGAAATATGATTAACAAATGCATTACAAAAGCCAATAAATAATTACAATCATTTAGTAAAAAGTCTTCTAGATGTAATGGTAAATACCTGTGCACATCGGGGCATCAAAACGAAAACGTTTTCTTATGTCTAAGTTGTCTGATCCTGATAGGGAAGAGCCTTTACATATTGTATATGCAATGTGTAAGGGGGGGGGGGCAGACTCCCCTGGGTACAGATTTATTCAAGATTCCCCTAGCCTTTAATGATCAAATTGATCCACTACTTGGCATCATATCATCAATCAGCTTCAGCAAGACAATATGTGACTTACAAAAACAAACTGAATCACAGCTTAGGAATACATAAATTATATACGGATAGATTACATATCTCTGATTATATTCGCGTAGCTTTCAGTCGTTTACGACTCATGTCCCATAACTTTCTTATAGAAACAGGTAGGTGGAGCCGAACTCCTCCAGAAGTAAGTGTTTAGTACTTGTGATAATTAATAGCTCTATTCAATTGTCCTCTGTCAATGCCATGCAGGCATAAATATCCAAACTTAAGTTACGAGTCTCTGAGTACTTTACTAAATGAAAATGATATCATTGTTGATTTGGGTACATATGTTTATGAAGTTCTTCGTATTTATAAGTAATATGCGGCTTTGTCTTCTGTTTTATGCTTTTCTTCAAATAAACTTTTCCTTTTTTTCAAGCATTACTACGTTTTTTTCTCTGTATAGCCTTAAAAGCTTATGTTATTTGCGCTTGATGTTGTATTTTTCTTGATGTATTTTTCTTCGTAGGCCATGTACTTGCAAGAACAGAAGAGATTACTATCCACTTTGTTTATTTTGTATTATGTCTCTTGTGGACAAATTTGTACTGATAATTGCATATTTTTTGTCGATAAAATAACTAACTAACTAACTAGGTGCATTTTCTACCTCAAGATGACAACATCTCATTGCACGTGACATCATCCATCGGTCCTTCATTTGCGTCAATATTTCAGTAAAGTCATAAGTTATAAGCACATCAATTGTATTTCTCTCTCTCTCTCTCTCTCTCTCTCTCTCTCTCTCTCTCTCTCTCTCTCTCTCTCCACCTCGCTGTTATTCTGACACAGTGACATTTGCAGTACAACACAAACGTGAAAGTGCGTTGGAAAAAAAGGCAAAAACTGGCAACTCACGACCATTTAGACGAGATGAAATGGCAACATTGAGTGATACGTGGCTAAATGCGATGTATCTCTCTCTCTCTCCAACTTTGTTCGCTCTGATCACCGAGATATCGTAGCAATTGTGAGGAAATCCCGAGAGTTTCATATAAACGTCCTGTTGGCTTTAGTCAACTCCTTTTGATATCCTCCCAGTGTCACTGCAAGCGTAGTACGGACACACACGCACGGACAGTCTTAAACACGCGGATGCATTCGATTTGAATCAGCTGACTGGCAACAAAGGTGTACTGATGGACCTTAACTTTATTCTTGACCTTAACCTCAACCTTGACCTAAACCTTAACCTTCCCCACACCCCACGCCTCCATCCCCCCCCCCCTTCATTAGTTAATAGTTTTAAAATAATCTGATTTGATAATAAATTGTAAGAAATTAGTCCAGTCAAATCGTGCAGATTTTTGGGCCAATCGCACACATTGGGTTAAAAGTGGGAAACTTGGTACAGTGTTACATTACATCATTTTGAACAACTTTAGCTACGGACCCACCCTGCAAAATCCAAAATGGCCGACATTTTCAAGATGGCGGACAGTGGTTTGAAAAATTACATAAAGACTGCACAAATCATTTAGAACTGAAAAAAAATTAATGTAATGACTTCTGCCATGGACTAATATGTTCATGTAATTCTTCTTAATTTGAGAGGAATTATACAATTTGGTTATTCAATAAAGGACTCCACAAATCATTTCGAACTGAAAAAAAAAAAAATCAAATAATGGACTTCTGCATAGAATAATATCTAAGATTTTATCACATATCAATATTATATATATATATATATATATATATATATATATATATATATATATATATATATATGTATGTATGTATGTATTATATATATAGTAGTATATATATATATATATATATATATATATATATATATATATATATATATATATATATATAATTTTCATTTTGAAGGAAACTTATACAGTTTGGTTGTTCATTAAAGGATAGTAACTCATTTTGAACTGAACCATAAGAAACTTATATAACTATTTTTAACAAAAAAATATTTCAATATTACAACACATATGAATGTTTTATAGACATATATATAATATATACATACATCGAGCTACAAGTATCCTTTAATATCCTATTCGCTCTACCTCGGAATCAATACTTTTTCATATATGTTAACCGAATGGGGAATTTTTTAGTTGGTAATAATTTCGTCCTCTCGTGGATTCGAACCAGCGCCCTGAGGGCTGAGGAGAAATCAGGACTCCAAACTCAAACAGGAAATTTAAGAGATGATTTCTTACATATATGAACTAACATATTAAGGCTATATATATAGGAATATATTATGTATGTATGTATTCTCTTGATTTTAAAGAAAATCATATAAGGTTATACATTAAAGGACTACTACTCAATTTTAACTGAAAAATAAGAAATTTGACTAATAAATTCATACATAAAAAACTAATATGTTAGGACTATCACATACCAATTATATATATATATATATATATATATATATATATTATATATATATATATATATATATATATATATATATATATATATATTTCTTAATGTGGAAAAACTTACATTAAAGGACGGCAACTCATTTTGAATTGAAAAATAATAAACTTAAATAATCCGTTCTAACACAAAAACCGTCCCCAGTTACTTGGATTTTCTAAGTTTGGTTTGGTAACAGAGACTGACCCCAGACGTATACCAGCTTGTATATGACTGCATGTTCTTTTAGTACTATGTAGAATCAAGGCAGCTGAGTTTGGAGGAATATTTCCAATGGCTCTTCTTCCTTTCCTTGTGAAGAGATCTTCTCTCGCTCTGCCAACATCGAGGCACTCACTGCTTCTGTCATACAAAAGAATTACGAGCGCTCTATTTTTGGTCCCATTATGATGAGAGCACCCTGATCTTGGAGCATGAGGTACTCAGAGCTTCAAGACTTTCAACTGTCCATAACAGAGGTTGTATGTATCCCATGTAGTTTTCTTCCCACGAAGAGCAAAGGATGATACCTGATCGCAACCTGTAGGAAATGCATGGAAAAATAAAAGTGCTTGAGCCTTATATGGCACATCCTAACTGCTGTCGGGCAATTCCATAGGCTGATATATAGCACCTCAAGGATTTACCTGTTCCAAACGCATTCCAAAGCTCACTTATATCTGCTTTGTGTACTATAGATACGGCAATCACTACAACATCAGTGTCAGCTGATCTCACCATAACTTTCTTCAAACCATTTTCCACTGAATCTGCTACATGTAGCATCAGCCTAGTGTCCGCTTCTTCCTTCGTGGGTGACAGAAGAGTATATATCTTGCTGATGCTTCCTACACAACTCTTTTCCTCCTTTTGTTGTTACTGCTTGTTTCTCTGTCTATATCGAGAGTCGTCAGTTTTCTTCAGCAAGGTAACTAAACAATTCTGTCTTCTTTTCATCAACTCTTAGAAAAGCCACCTGTACTCGTTTTTGTTTTTGTTTTCACCTGTCCATTCGCCTGTGGTGTTTGCGCATGGTAACACTGCGTCCCGGTCTTTAAATAATATCCTATTTCGAATGTTAACGGTGTAAGTTGCATGGAGTAATTTATTAAAACACTTTTTAGTTGCAAATGTACACCCAGATATCCTTTTATTTACCTAAAACTTACACATAGCGTAACTATTTAAAGCCCGGGACGCAGTGTTACCATGCGAAAACACACCACAGGCGGATGTACAGATGGAAAAAAAACAGAGTATAGTTAGGTACTTGGAATCCGAGTGTCTGACTGAACACGTCTTTCTTTTCCTTCTCCTCTCATAATTAATGCGAGTTGCTGCCTTTAGACTGCCAGAAAAGTATTCTTCCCACATTAGTACATCAACACGAGAGCATGACTTCAAATGATTCTCTATATATGGAAGAAATATCTGTCTAGAATACTCTGCAACGTGTCCGGAAAATTCGCCGCCTAACAATTCATCGCAAAACAATTCACCGCATTTCCTTGTTTGGAGTAGTTTACCGCCTAACAATCGTTTGGAAATTTTCCCAAATGGTATAAATGAATCGTTAAAAAAATAATTGAAAACTTTCTCAAGCCTGTGCCGCAAAACTTTCATTAAGGTTCAGTGTTGGTTGGCTTTTTTAGTCATATATATCTAACACGCTTCTTTGAAATGGCCATCAGTTCATTCAGAGTGAGAAAGGAATGAAGAAGTTGTGCATTAGTACTAACTTTAAAGAGAGACAAATTAAAGGAAAAATGCATTGGAAATGTGAGCAGTACCAGAAAACTACTACAGTGGGTGACGAAATGTTATTTAAGACTTTGGATGAGCATAATCATCTTGCAAAGATTTGTGAAGAAGTTCGTACAAACGCGAAGAACTCAACAGACTCGTCTCATTCTATATTATTATCAGTTGCTTTTGCTGGACGTAGTCAAGCAGGAGCAGGAGCAGGAACAGCAGGAGCAGCAGGAGCAGGAGCAGCAGGAGCAAGAGCAGGAGCAGGAGCAGGAGCAGCAGGGAAGCTTCCAAGTATACAGATGTTTTGAAAAGATCATAAGATACCAAACTATTTCTAGACAAGCTCTTCCATCTCATCGTCGACATATCACTTTTCCTGGGGTTTTTACTCCATTGCCTAATAGGGATATGAGTTCTTATGATTCAGGTAATGTTGAAAACCACATAATGAGCTTCAGCACTTACGTGGAATAGCTCATATAAGATTTCATACCAGATGTTTTATACAATTTATAAAACACTTATTTTATTAACTTTCTTTTTTAGTAGATTTTGAATGCATTTGGCTTTATATGTAGAAAATATTGCTGCAACCAGTTATCTAAATTTTGAATTTTGAGATTGGGTTCAATTTTGGGTTGAATTTTAAGATTGGGTTCGATTTGGGTTCAATTTTAAGATTAGGTTCAATTTTGGTTTGAATTTTGAGATTGGGTTCGATTTGGGGTTCAATTTTGAGATTGAGTTTAATTTTGGGCTGAATTTAATAGGAGATAAATGTAACCGTATTTTTAAATGCTCAACTTTCACAACACAACCACAACCAGCAATAGCACACACAACACCACACACACGACATGAGAGGAGTGAGAGAAGAGGAGGGAAGAGAGAAGAGAGAGAGAGAGAGAGAGAGAGACAGAGAGGAGAAGAGAGAGAGATAGAGAGAGAGAGAGAGAGAGAGAGAGAGAGAGCAGAGAGAGATAAAGAATACAGCCAAGAACGTCGTAGAAGTGTTTGGAATATTTCTAGGCCTCCTCTTCAGTGGAGGACTTTCAAGGCGGAGGGGAAGGGGGAAGGTGATGGTTGGGTGTCTTGGAGGGCGGGGATTTAGGGGAGGAGGGTGGTGTGGGGTTGGAGGTTGATCTAGGAAACATAAAATGTCTATGTATGCAAAGCGAGGGTCCGGAAGTTTTTAAGCTTAAATGAATTTGGAGGAGGAGGAAGCCTCCCCCACCCTGTTTTTGGTGTGGTGGGGGTTGGGTTGTCCCGTAGGATTCTTCTCCTCTCCTCCCAACCCCACCCACATTCCCAAACCCCGGGGGGTTCCTATAGTAGTACAATAGTAGATCCCTAATTAGTCCACCTTCCATCCAATTGTAAAAGTCTCCCATAAAATGATTTCGTTTTCTTTGATGTTCTCTTTTCCTGTTTTCTGTGAAGATTCGGCGACGGAGAAAGAACGACGAAGGTCTCGTTCTATTATTATTATTATTATTATTATTATTAATTATTATTATTATTATTATTATTATTATTATTATTATTATTATTATCTTATTATATGTTGAGGCAAGATAAGTACACACAGTACTATCAAACAATCCGGGTTTGGAGTATACCTTGACTCCAATCCTATTTTGAGAGCAACTGAACCGTACACACACATTCATAAGTATACGCACTCACACACACACACACTTTGGTTTGGAATGCAAAAGAAAAAAAAAAGTTGAAATCGTATTATGAGCGTAAATGAACCGTACACGTCTACACACATACACAGTTATACAAGCACACACACACACACACAGTATACCAAACAGCTTGGTTAACAGTAACTGAACTGTAACTCTCTTATAAATGAAATCCAGCGTCGTCATCACTGACTCAGTTTGGCGTCTTAAGTTATATCAGCTTATTTACGCTTTTTTCTTCTTTTTTTACTTTATCTCTGTAAAAACATCCTTTGGAGAGAGAGAGAGAGGCAAAGCAGTTGAGTGGTATGGAAGCCATTATAGGCCTAGACGCATTTGGGATGGGAAGAGGCGGTGGCCTCCTGTGTTGTTGGGTTGGTGGGCGGGGTCGGAGAGGTGGGGAGGATGTCTTCTAGGACCTCCCGCCTCCTCCACCCCCAACCCGCCCATACCTTCTGAACACCTGGATCAAGAATCGGCAGCACAGAAAGGTGAAGGTCGAGCCATGCAGGAGAGAGAGAGAGAGAGAGAGGGAGAGAGAGGCGGGGGGGGGGGGGGGTGGGGGGGATGGAGAGATGGGAAACCTTGACTCTTTTTCTTATTGATAAAAATATCTGAGGGTCACTTCATATCTCTCCCTCTAACTGCGTCGTCTTTCTTATTCACTTCAATACCTATTTATTTTCTTCTTTTTTCTTCTACTTCTTCTTCTTCTTCAACACAAAATGAGTTCAAGTTTGAGTTCAAATTTGTTGTTGAGTTCAAATTTGAGGTTGAGTTCAATTTTGAGTATGATCAATGGCAATCCCTGAAAAAGTGTTGTAAGTTTTATGCACTATGAAGCGGCCTTCTTGAAATTCAGTTAAAATATCTGGTGCAGTACTATACTATGCAAGGTCATCATATCACGAAGATGGACAGGAAGCCACCGAACATAATTTGGATGATCCAGAGCAAAAAAACCAAAGTAGGTATCAGAATTGAGAGAGAATCCTTGTAGAGTTCAAAGTTGCCCTCTCGAATAGATCGAACAAATATTAAAATGGTTCATTCAAGTTTCAGAGTTAAAGACCAATAATGGAAATTACCCATAGCAGTAGAAATGTTCATTAATCTGTCATAGGATATGCAAAGCCCTATAGCTTGCTCAGTTTGCCAGCAAGACCTCGTTTTCTTGTCTCGGCATGGATCAATAGACCCAAATATATGGGCAGTGGTGGTTCGCGATCTGATGAATGAAAAGTTGACACAGACTCTTTACGTCTATGAACTGTATCAGCTGAGACATCGTCAGTATTGCCTGTTTCTACAACATTACTATACTCTGTTTTTTTTTATCTGTCCACCCGCCTGTGGTGCTTGCGTATGGTAACACTGCGTCCCGGGCTTTAGATAGTTATGCTATGTGTAAGTTTTAAGTAAATAAAAGGATATCTGGGTGTGCATTTGTAACTGAAAAGTGTTTTAATGATTTATTGTATGCGAATTACACTGTTAATATTCGAAATAGGATATTGTTATTATTGTTGAATGTAAGATGAATGTCGCTATCTAAAGCCCGGGACACAGTGTTACCATACACAAACACCACAGGTGGGTGGACAGATGGAAAAAAGCCGAGTATAGTCTGTGCCTCAATATTAGGACCACCAAGTATATGATCCCTATCAGTGACATCAAAGATTGTGGAACTGACACTTGGTGACATGCACTATCAAATGTTCCATTGAAAATGAATTTTGTCTTCATCATATCTCTACGAACAATTGAAGCTGCTGTTGAAAGAATCAAGCCCTTATCAAATTTGTGCTCTAGAGTTTCTTTCAAAGCTTCTCTAATATCTGCTTTAAAATAAGCAATACATCCCGGACTTGCTTGTGTGCTTGCAAATCTGGAATACTAGAAGCTAATATTCGATTTTTCAAGTTAGTAGTATCTAGTCGAACAACATCTACCCCTAATTAAGGCGCCTTGTATACATTTTAGCAAGGTCAGCTAATTTGAATACTGGAATAGTCTCAGTTACTATTTGTGATTCCTCTGTAAAAGTAATTAACTCTGCAAGGGCAATGTCATGACTCATATCATCCTGGCTCTCTTCCACAGTCTTAGGAATATGTCTGCTTGCTTTTTTATACAAACTTTACCAAACATTTTGCATGATATACCTACTGCTTCTTGTGAGATTAAATCACCTACACTCAATGTAGCTAACAGCGCAGTATCTTGCAGTTCAAGTGCAGATTCACGAACTCGTCTGTCAATGTTAAATTTTAATGGCTCACGAAGAATACCAGTAGCATCACATCACCAAAGAAAAAACAAATGTCTCTTCTCATCTTTGCTGCTGCATCCCCACAACTTTGTCTATTGACTTTACTAGTACTTGTTGACTGTTCCTCTGTACCTAAAGAATGTTTTATTTTCTCCTGACTTGATATCTTTATGTGTGAAAACTTGTCTCTACAAGATTTATGCCATTTAGCTTTGTGATGCTGTGAAGTTTCGGCTGTGTCTCCTCCTTTCTTGAGATGTTCTAGTCTTACTGGCACTAGAAACCAGTGTAATGAGCAGCACCTTCCAAGGTTTTCTTCAAAAGTATGATAACCTGTCCCAATTGGAATATCTGTTCTTCTGTCATCAGCAGGGCACTGAAGGGCTTCAGAGGTTCTGTCTTGACATATGACACGATCTTTGTCATATGCCGACGTTGATTCTTCTTTATCAAATATTTTTACATTCTTTGCCATGATAGTTTGTGTTCAGTCTTCTTCCTTAGAACTAGTCTATCCTGGTCAGATCCTGAAGTGAAATGGAAATAATATAATTGTGCTGTTATAGCATGCAGTATTCAACACGCAGAAAAATCATTTTAATATAGTCACCTAACTATAACACGGAAAGTTGGATCATTAGATGGAAATGATGAATGAAAAGAGATGCTTAATCCCTATTGTTTATGTCTATAATGTTCTTGAGAAACCTAAAAGTATCCCAGTTTTATGCATGTCTAGTCATGACCTAAAAATATAAATGCCCAAAGAAATTTGTTGTAACATATCATGCAAAATGGCAGCCATTTTGAAAATGGTCGCCATTTTGAATTTTCAGTTTGGGTCCATGGCTAATATTTTTTAGTAGGCTAAGGCCTACTAACATACCAAATTTGATGCTTTTAACCCTAAATGTGCGATTTTTTCACGATTCACCTGGACTATTTTTGACAGTTAGTTGTTTTGACCTCTTGGAAACCGTGGTTCCTGACTCGCGAGAGACGACAAGCGGGAAGAGAGACAATCCATAGCCTTTTCCAACTCTTCAGTAACCTAGAAGCTTACCTGACCATATAACCCATGTTTGTTCAAATTATAATTGTCAAATGATCATTCTTTTTGACATGCCAGTAGCATCTTGAGGTTTCTGACAGAACAATGTCACAAGGTGTATCCTCAAAGTGTCATCAAGGCTCTATTGTAATTTGCAACAATGTTCAATTGCATAAAATCACTGACTAAAAAGGCTATAAGATTAGCATCCTGTATATCATAAACTGCATCCCCAAACTGACCTAAGCCTAGCCTATACCTACACTCTCTGGCTAGCTAAACTTCTGTCATAAAATATTTTAACAGAAAACATTTACATCCTAGTTTATAATAATCATTACTAAAATAATAAATGTTCCAACAATTATTGTCAAAAAGGCAATGATTGCCATTGCTCTGAGTACATTACATGCAGTCCATCATAGCCTGTGTATGGGTATACTTTATAACCAATACATCTCTGTGCAATGGACACGAGTGTCAGGATGTTGTCGATAACT
>NC_087203.1:48430441-48442037 GCF_015104395.2 Macrobrachium nipponense | reverse complement strand
TATGTTCATGAGATCGCTGCTCACGGTGTATGGCGACAATGCTAAAAGAAAACAGAAACTGGCAACATTCGTTCAAACTTTTCGTCATTTACGTTCGGTAAATGACTAATTTCGACTATTCACCTGACAGTTATTTGCAAGAATGTTCAATATTATTCATAGAATTATGTCAATACAAAGAAACTGAGTTTTGATACATACCCACTCTTTAAAAAAAAATTGTTTTGAAAAGTAAGCTGGCAACTCTCACGTTCGCCCGACTAGATCGTCAGGTTCCCTCAACTTATGATTTGCTGTTGAGTGAGTCTTTGTTGGCTCATATTTTAGAGCACTTTCCTTTTTTTTTTTTTTATTTTTTTTTTAGCACTTTCTTTCCCAGTTGATTATTTCCTAAATTACCAGATTTCAATAGTCTAAAGTTACTTCAGATTTGTGGTTTTTTATTACAATTCTCATTGTAGCTCTATTGTATAGGGTAATAAAAACACTAAGTACTCTTTTATTTTCAGTACTCAAATTCACAAAATGTACAATATTATTAAGAACACTTTCAATAATACACAATATAGTTACAGAAAAATATGCAAAATCACAAAATTTGCCATGAATACATGTGCTTTTAATTTTAAATACATGAATGCTCTGCTTGTACTTAATAATCTCATAACTTGAAATCAATATATTGATTACTTCATTTAATTACATCTTAATATGACCTGTTAAGTTTATACTTTTAATACATGAATGAATGCTTGCTTATTCTCATAACATGAAATAAATATTTTACAGCTTGAGTTAGAAACCTACAAAATAACTATACATACTACATCATTTAAGCAAGATCTTAAACTCCATTAAAGGAAATATAAAACTTCAATTAAAATATATATATATATATATATATATATATATATATATATATATATATATATATATATATATATATATATATATATATATATATATATATATATATATATATATATACTATATAGATAAAGATAAATATATATATATATTATACTATATATATAATATACATATATATATATATATATATATATATATATATATATATATGTGTGTGTGTGTGTGTGTGTGTGTGTGTGTGTGTGTGTGTGTGTGTGTAATGGGGTTAGGAGAACTCTTCTTAAAACTTGCGTTGGTTAGCGTTTGGCCTTCACTTCTCATGAACAGTCTTCTCGACTATATGTCCCAAAATCATCTCAGACGCTCAGCGACACAACTCCCCCACCTAGGAGCTCTGCCACGAGTCCAGCTTACTCAGTTTGAGCATTGGCTGACGTCTTTGACACGTCTTTCAGCTTTCACTTCGTCACAGCAAGGTTTTGCTCTGTTGTTACCACATTCGCTTCTTCATTTCAACAAACACTTTCAACCATCTTTCCGGGAAGTCTAAGGATTCATTCAGTACAATGCACACTCTTTTGTTATACAGAGCTGCGGACTCAATCAGTGACCTACCCCAGTCCGAAGGCTTCCGTCTTTGTTAACAACATTGCTTCACCTTTCTGCTTCCAAAACGTTCTCTCTGACCCTCAGACTGAATCACTCCCCCCTCTTAGGAGCATCCACGAGTGGAGCTTACTCATTTTCCAATGAGCATTGGCTCACGTCTTAGACACGTACTTTCTCTCTCTCTCACAAACACTTCTAAAGATCCTTCTTAAGGTTTCATTTCAATGTTATGACGTTTGCTTTATAAATCATCAGTTTTGCTGCACATTCATTGCTTATTACAAATGACATGTGCTCTCACTCAATCAATCAAAGACCGCCAGTCTGAATGCCTTCCTGTTTATTATTAACATTACTTCAAGGACATCGTCTCCAATCCTCAGTGCCATACCTCCCCGCCCCATAGGAGCATTGGCACGAGTGCAGCTTACTCACTTTTACTTACCTCTATTATTATTATTATTATTACCCACATTCATTTTTGTTGAGCATTGGCTTACGTATCTGACATGTCCATAATAGAAATTTCTAAATAAACAGTTTCGGCTATCTTTCCGACTCGTCTATGGATTCAGTACAATGCACACACATTATTCATACAAAGCTGATGAATTCATTCATAAAAAAACTTCTAATGATCCTTCTTAAGGTTTCATTTTATTGTTACGACTTTTCCTTCATTCAAATAATCACTTTCGTCCATCTTTCCGGCTCGTCTAAGATTCAGTAAATTTGCACGCTCATTGGTTATAGAGAGCTGCTCACTCAATCAGTAGACCGCCAGTCTGAAGGCCTTAGTGTTTCTTAACATTGCCACTTTTCCTTCAAACAAGTCAACAAATATGCTGCTCATTTACTAATGCTTTTACAGATTTGCTGACTCAATCGATAACCGCCAGTCTGAAGGTCTTCCTGTCTATTTCAATTGCTTTTCATTTGTTTTTCAAAGACACCGTCTGCGTTGCTCAACGCCAGTCCTCCCCCCAACTAGGAGCACTGGCATGAGTCGAGCTTGCACCTCTTCCATTTATCCACATTCATTTATTTCAAAATGACCATTGGCTCATGTCTTTGAGACGTCCTTATAATTCTACTTCTTCTTCCATTCGATTCTTAGGACTTTTGCTTCATCTAAATAAACAGTTTTGACCATCTTTCCGGCGAGTCTAAAGACTGGGTAGAATCCGTATTTATTGACTGGCGTTTTCATTTTATTGTTACGACTTTTACTCATTCGAAATAAACAGTTTCGGCCATTTTTCCGGCCAGTCTAAAGATTCAGTACTATGCATACTCATTGGTTATACAGAGCTGCGGACTTCATCAATGACTGCCAGTCTGAAGGCTTGGCTGTTTATCCAAATTCATATTTCCTTCGTCGTACAAAAAGTTCTCATGATCCTTCTTAAGGTTTCATTTTATAGGTACGACATTTAGTTCATATAAATCATTATTTTGGACATCTTTCCGGCTCGTCTAAAAACTGAGTACATTGAAGGCTCATTCCTCTCACAAACTTTCTCATTTCCTTCAACATAGTTAGGACTTTTGTTCCATGTAAATGATCAAGTTTTGGTCATCTTTCTGCATCGTCTGAGCAGTGAGTAAAATGCACAATAATTTTTCCTGAGAATACTGCAGTTGTCTCAGTCCAAGACCGCCAGTCCGAATACCAAAATATATGACACATTCAGTATCCTTCTCTCCTGGAACTCTCTTTTTCACACATTAAGGTGAAAAGAATTCATTCATAAAATAAAAACTTCTAATGATCCTTCTGAAGGTTTCATTTTATTGTTATGACTTTTCCATCATTCGAATAATCACTTTCGGCCATCTTTCCGGCTCGTCTAAGGATTCAGTAACTTTGCACACTCATTGGTTATAGAGAGCGGCTGCTTACTCAAATCAGTAGACCACCAGTCTGAAGGCCTTAGCGTTTCTTAACAATGCCACTTTTCCTTCAAATAAATTATCACTTTTGGTCATCTTTCAGGCTCGTCTAAGGAGTGAATACTTTGCACCTTCATTGCTCAAACAGTGCTTCTGACTCTAATGCTAGACCGCCAATTTCAAGGCCTTTCTCTTTGCTGTCTTTGATTCATCTTTCTCTTCTTTTAAAGACGTCGTCTGGGACCCTCAGCGCCATATCTCCCCGCCCCATAGGAGCATTGGCACGAGTGGAGCTTACTCATTTCTTGAGACGTCTTATCTCATTTCCTTCAGTATAGTTAAGACTATTGCTTCATATGAATCATCTGTTTTGGCCATCTTTCTTTCTCATCTAAGCATTGAGTAGAACGCACAGTTGTTCCAGAGAGGAAGCAGCTGTATCGATCCCAGACCGCCAGTCCGAACACCAACACATATTCCAAATTGAGTTCCCTTCTCTCGTCGAACTCTCTTTTTTTACAGATTAAAGGCTAAAGAAAAATCTCCAGTCTGCGACGGACATTCCAGCGCCGCAAACTATTCTTTCTCTCTCTCTCTCATATTCGTCATCTCCTTCCTCCAACCACTCTCTTTCTAAGTGTCTCTCTCTCACTTATATATTTCTCTCTCAACAAAATTCACCTTTGAATCAAATATTCGTCATCTCCGACGCTACCGCCAGCCCCTCTTAAAGAGCACTGGCAATAATTGAGCTTATTTGGATTTATCCAAGAATTGGCTGTCTTCGAGACGTTCTTTGACTTTACTCTGGCTACATAACTTTATTGAATCGGTCTAGGCCGACATCGAGGGTCATATCCAAATCTCTGACTGTTTGAACTGCCCTCTCTCAGCACAACAGTTTTTTTGTACTTTGCAAGTACATCCAATCGGCCGACTGGCCGGTCTTTAAACGCGGTCTCCCGTCGTCTATTTAAGCCTCTGACTCTCACACGTAGCCCTCTGTATATAGTATGCAAGAACAAGCGCTCGTGGTCCATAGAAGAAAAATCGTCCATGGTCTACAATTTCTCTCTTTACTTCCACTCTCTCTTGCCTTCCATTTTCGTCATCTACGATTTTTGCCTTTGACTCGGGCCTCTCTCAGCCTGCCAGTCATATTTGCTTTCAGGCCGACAGTGTTCTCTGCCTCCCAACTCTCTCTCTCTCTCTCTCTAGGCCTTTGACTCTCTCTCAACTGATTTTCGTTTTTGAATCGGCCCTCTCACACACAAGCCCATAGAACTTAACTTCTACCATCGTGTCTAGGCTCTGACTCTCTCACATCTACAATTTTGGCCTTTGACTCGGGCCTCTCTCAGCCTGACAGTCATATTTGCTTTCATAATTGGTCTACTAGCCGGAATCGAGCGTCGTCTCTAGCGCTCTGACTCTGACTGAACTCCCTTCTCACAAGCAGACTGTGTTCTCTGCCGTCCAACTCTTTCTCTCTCTCTCTCTCTCAACTTTAATTTTCGTTTTTGGCCTTTGACTCGGGCCTCTCTCAGCCCAACTCTCTCTCTCTCTCTCTCTCTCTCTCTAGGCCTTTGACTCTCTCTCAACTTTAATTTTCGTTTTTGGCCTTTGACTTGGACCTCTCTCAGCCTGACAGTCATATTTGCTTTCATAGCCGGAATCGAGCGTCGTCTCTAGCGCTCTGACTGAACTCCCTCCTCACAGGCCGACAGTGTTCTCTGCCTTCCAACTCTCTCTCTCTCTCAACTTTAATTTTTGTTTTTGAATCGGCCCTCTCACAGGCCCACAGCTCTCAAACTCCACCATCGTGTCTAGGCCCTGACTCTCTCACATCTACAATTTTGGCTTTTGACTCAGGCCTCTCTCAGCCTGACAGTCATATACTGGCCGACATGAGCGTCGTCTCTAGCGCTCTGACTCTGACTGAACTGCGCTCTCAAACGCCGACAGAGTAACTGGCCTTCCTGGCTCTCTCTCTCTCTCTCTCTCTCTCTCTCTCTCTCTCTCTCTCTCTCTCTACCCGGGCCGTCGGTGGGACCCCAGGGATTAAGTCGGAGGCCACGCCTTTAAACCGTCCGGGAAGAAATCCCTACCCCTATCTGGGTCGGCTTCAAGGGTCCCCTAATTCCTGAGCACCCATTCCCCCGGCCCCGCAACCCCGCCGGCTGCCAACGCCGTATACAGTATTAAGAAACAATATCACTAAATTTATTATTATTATTATTTTTTTTTTTTTTTTTTTTTTTGCTCTATCACAGTCCTCCAATTCGACTGGGTGGTATTTATAGTGTGGGGTTCCGGGCTGCATCCTGCCCCCTTAGGAGTCCATCACTTTTCTTACTATGTGTGCCGTTTCTAGGATCACACTCTTCTGCATGAGTTCTGGAGCTACTTCAGCCTCTAGTTTTTCTACATTCCTTTTCAGGGATTTTGGGATCGTGCCTAGTGCTCCTATGATTATGGGTACGATTTCCACTGGCATATCCCATATCCTTCTTATTTCTATTTTTAGATCTTGATACTTATCCATTTTTTCCCTCTCTTTCTCTTCAACTCTGGTGTCCCATGGTATTGCGACATCAATGAGTGATACTTTCTTCTTGACTTTGTCAATCAACGTCACGTCTGGTCTGTTTGCACGTATCACCCTATCCGTTCTGATACCATAGTCCCAGAGGATCTTTGCCTGATCGTTTTCTATCACTCCTTCAGGTTGGTGCTCGTACCACTTATTACTGCAAGGTAGCTGATGTTTCTTGCACAGGCTCCAATGGAGGGCTTTTGCTACTGAATCATGCCTCTTTTTGTACTGGTTCTGTGCAAGTGCCGGGCATTCACTTGCTATGTGGTTTATGGTTTCATTTTTCGTATTGCACTTCCTACATATGGGAGAGATGTTATTTCCGTCTATCGTTCTTTGAACATACCTGGTTATTAGGGCCTGATCTTGTGCCGCTGTTATCATTCCTTCAGTTTCCTTCTTTAGCTCTCCCCTCTGTAGCCATTGCCAATTGTCATCGCTGGCTAGTTCTTTAGTCTGTCTCATGTATTGTCCGTGCATTGGTTTGTTGTGCCAGTCCTCTGCTCTGTCTGTCTTTCTCCTGTCTCTGTATATTTCTGGTTCTTCGTCTACTTTTATCAGTCCTTCTTCCCATGCACTCTTTAGCCACTCGTCTTCACTGGTTTTCAGATATTGCCCCAGTGCTCTGTTCTCGATGTTTACGCAGTCCTCTATACTTAGTAGTCCTCTCCCTCCTTCCTTTCGTGTTATGTATAATCTGTCCGTATTTGCTCTTGGGTGTAGTGCTTTGTGTATTGTCATATGTTTCCTGGTTTTCTGATCTATGCTGCGGAGTTCTGCTTCGTCCATTCCACTATTCCTGCGCTGTATCTGATTACTGGCACTGCCCATGTGTTTATGGCTTTTATCATATTTCCGGCGTTGAGTTTTGACTTGAGTATCGCCTTGAGTCTCTGCATATATTCTTTCCTGATCGTGTCCTTCATCTCTTGGTGTTTTATATCCCCTCCTTCCATTATTCCCAGGTATTTGTATCCTGTCTCATCTATGTGTTTGATGTTGCTCCCCATCTGGTAGCTTTATCCCTTCAGTTCTCGTTACTTTGCCTTTTTGTATGTTGACTAAGGCGCATTTTTCTATTCCAAACTCCATCCTGATGTCCCCAGATACAATCCTTACAGTCTGGATTAGGGTATCTATTTCCTTGATGCTCTTACCATACAGCTTGATGTCGTCCATGAACATCAGATGGTTGATTCTGTTGCCTCTTTTCTTGAGTTGGTACCCGGCATCCATCTTCTGTAGTACTTTTGTCATGGGAATCATGGCTACTACGAAGAGTAGTGGGGACAGTGAGTCGCCCTGGAAGATCCCTCTCCTGATATTAACCTCTGCTAGTCTTATTCCAGAGCTTGTAAGTATTGTATTCCAGTTGCGCATTGTATTTTTGAGGAAGCTGATGGTGTTTTCCTCTGCCCCATATATTTTCAGGCATTCTATTAGCCATGTGTGTGGTATCATGTCGAAGGCTTTCTTATAGTCTATCCAAGCCATGCTTAGGTTGGTTTTCCTTCTCCTACTGTTCTTCATTAACATTTTGTCTATCAGGAGCTGGTCTTTTGTGCCCCTACACTTCCTTCTGCAGCCTTTCTGTTGGGGGGGGGGGGGATGGTGTTTGTCTCCTCTAGGTAGTTGTATAGCCTTTCACTGATGATACCTGTGAGTAACTTCCACATTATTGGTAGACAGGTGATAGGCCTGTAGTTACTGGCTATATTTCCCTTACTCTTGTCTTTTTGTACTAAGGATGTTCTTCCTGTGGTCATCCATTTGGGTGCTTGGTGATTTGAGATACAATGCTGGAGTTGTTCTGCTATTCGTGGGTGTAGGGCCTTGAAGTTTTTTGAGCCAGTATCCATGGACTTCATTGGGACCTGGGGCTTTCCAGTTTGGCATTTTCTTTAATTGGTGTCTGACTGTGTCTGTCCGTGATCTCTGTGAATCTTTGTTTTATTCTCCCTGTTTCTTCTTCCTTGACTTCCTGGAGCCATGTTGCATGTTTGTTGTGTGATGCCGGATTGCTCCATATGTTTTCCCAGAGTCTCTTACTTGGTTCGGCTTCAGGAATTTCTGGGTGGTTGTCTTCCCCTCTTAGTTAGCTATATAGTCTTTTCTGGTTGGTTGCGAATAGTTTGTTCTGTTGGTATCCCTTATTCCTGTTCATGTACCGTTGGATCTTATGTGCTTTGGCCTTAAGCCTCTGTTTTACATCTTCTATTGTGTTGTTTAGTTCCCTCTCTTGTACTTTGTATTTCTCGTTGAGTTCCTCCCTTGTTTTCTTGTTTCTTAGCCTTTTTTCTGCCATCTCTTTCAGTTTACTCAAGTCAGATCTCATCACCATGATTTGCTTTTCCAGACCCTTTTCCAAGGAGGTTGCTGTTTTGGTTTCTGTTGGGTTGGTTGTGCTGGTGGTGTTGGTGTTCGAATCCCCATCAGTTCTGCTACTAATCTTGCTCCTGCATATGTCAAGTTATTTGTTTCTGTGATACTGGTGGTGTGTATTATGCCCATTATTTCATTGACCTCACTTGTTTTCTCCCTTAATTTCTTGGTGTTGTAGGCTTTCATGGAGGGGATCTTTATTCTCTCTGTATCTGGCTCCATCCATTGTCTAATCTTTTCTACCCCTTCCGTCCTCTCTGTTACTTCGTCGGTGTTTCTTCGTGTGTCGTTGTTTGATACCTCATCCTCCCTGTCGTCTTCTGTGGCATCGTCTCTCAGTTCGTCTTCGTGTAACTCGTTGTCGTGTGACATTTCCCTTTCCAGTTCTTCTCTTTCTGTTGGGGAGAGCCAGTTCTTTTTCTTTATGTTCCTTACTTGGTCTGCCAGCCTCTGCTCTGTTTGGGGGGTGTTATTCCTCTCATTCCAGATGTTGACCAATCTTCTTCTATATCCTCTCTCCGTCGGGTTTGCTTCTGATGTAAGCATCTCCATATTTCCTTATTTTCTTCTCTTGTCCATTTCTTCCTTTTTGCCTCTGTAGCTCCAATCTCAGGCTGTTGATTATTGTCGTTGTGGTGATCAGTTGCTGGATGACGACCTCCAAGTACCTGACCGTCTTCCCCTTCAATTGGGTTGAATACCTGGTTGCCGGACGAAGCCTCCTCTGTTTGCCAGGAGGTTCCATTTACGTCGTTTTTCGTTTATTCCTTCATTCTTCCATCATTGCTGGAGTTTTGCTATTTAACCCATAGCTGGACCCTACCCCATCAGGGATAGGTACTCATTTACAGCTGAGTAGACTGAGGAAATTATGGTAAAGATCCTTTCCCAAGGAATCAACGCCGAGGAGAGCGGTCACCCATCCAACGACTGACCAGCCACTATGTTGCTTAACTTGACTTAAGTCTGTTGACGACCTAACCCACTCCTCCACGGCGCCACATTATTATTATTATTATTATTATTATTATTATTATTATTATTATTATTATTATTATTATTATTATTATTATTATTATTATTATTATTATTATTTTGTATAAGTTCCACAATGATAAATCAATGGTAGAATGTGAGACTTTTTTTATAAAGTCTCACCTTTTACAATTAATTCTGTTTTCGGCATTATTATTATTATTATAATTTTTTTTTTTTTTTTTTTTTTTCTTTCTTTTTTTGCTCTATCACAGTCCTCCAATTCGACTGGGTGGTATTTATAGTGTGGGGTTCCGGGTTGCATCCTGCCTCCTTAGGAGTCCGTCACTTTCTTACTATACAAATTAATTGTCTCTGTGCTCTCAGCTGCATTAATTTTATACAGGTTCTTCTCTATTTTTTCTAATTATTGCTTTCTCATTGTTGCTTAAACTGGTGAGCAACGCACCGAAGGTTGACATATCTCAATTAGGTAGAACGAATGGATTTTATTGGTAAAAATTCCAGTCGGGGTAGTCAAATTTTCGGGTAATATCCCGTAGAGTTTATTACAGATAGAATTTATGTTAAATTCTATTTCTTTTCTATTTTCTTTCTATTCCTTTTCCGGACGTTTCGTCTGAATAAACCTCAGACATCCTCTTGGGCGGAGGTGTGTGAAGGACTGAAGTGAGAAGGTGAGTCCAGCTGCTTATATTGCGGTGGCGCAGCGGGGGGCGTCGTGCCGCTGCCTTTCATTGGCTCGTGGGTGTTTTTTTTGGAGCTTCTTTTTCATTGGCTGCCTGGCTGCGGGCTCAAGCCAGCTCCCGATCGCATGCTCAGCAGGCGCGCCGATCTTCTCAGCTGCATATCAATCACGCCGGGCTTCGTTTTGATTGGGTAAAGGCCGCGTGACGTCACTGCTGGTATTATGCATCGTATTAATGTCACTGCTGGTATTATCCATCGTATTCATGTCGTCTTGGATTGGGGTTGCGTTTTTCGGGCGGCGATATGGTGGTGTTTGCCGTTATTGGAGTGTTTCTTCGGGTGCAGGTCGGGAGCAAAAAGGCCTCCTGTGTCGTGTTCATGGAGGGCTTTTGTTCCTGGATGAGTAACGCCTCCAGGAGGCGCAGACGTCGAGGGTCGGGTGCTCTCCCTATTATCCTGGTGTTACGGATGATACAGTCGCGGGAGATTGTGTCTCGGTGGGCGGTGAGGGCGTGTTCTTGATAGCCCTTCTTGGGCATGACAGGAGATTCTCTTCGCAAGACGCATGGTAGTCATTCCAATGTACTTCCCAGGACATCCTCGGGCGGGGCATATGTATTGGTATACTACGTTCGTCTGCTTGAGGGGGTCTCCTGATGGCGGTGAGGGGTTATTTTTCATGATGTCTTTTGTTTTACGGTTTTTGTAGTATATTATAAGGTCCACTATCTTGCCTTCTTCAATGGGGAGGATGTTTTCCTTAATGATCTTCTTCATCGCCTTCTCCTCCTCGCGGTATTGAGAGTGCATGAAGGCCTTATAATATATCGTGATGTTCTCGGTGGGGAACAAGACCCACGACCCCGCCCCACCGAGAACATCACGATATATTATAAGGCCTTCATGCACTCTCAATACCGCGAGGAGGAGAAGGCGATGAAGAAGATCATTAAGGAAAAACATCCTCCCCATTGAAGAAGGCAAGATAGTGGAACCTTATAATATACTACAAAAACCGTAAAACAAAAGACCTTATCATGAAAAATAACCCCTCACCGCCATCAGGAGACCCCCCTCAAGCAGACGAACGTAGTATACCAATACATATGCCCCGCCCGAGGATGTCCTGGGAAGTACATTGGAATGACTACCATGCGTCTTGCGAAGAGAATCTCCTGTCATGCCCAAGAAGGGGCTATCAAGAACCACGCCCTCACCGCCCACCGAGACACAATCTCCCGCGACTGTATCATCCGTAACACCAGGATAATAGGGAGAGCACCCGACCCTCGACGTCTGCGCCTCCTGGAGGCGTTACTCATCCAGGAACAAAAGCCCTCCATGAACACGGACACAGGAGGCCTTTTTGGCTTTTTGCTCCCGACCTGCACCCGAAGAAACACTCCAATAACGGCAAACACCACCATATCGCCGCCCGAAAACGCCCCAATCCAAGACGACATTAATACGATGGATAATACCAGCAGTGACATTAATACGATGCATATACCAGCAGTGACGTCACGCGGCCTTTACCCAATCAAAACGAAGCCCGGCGTG
>NC_087203.1:48425441-48427941 GCF_015104395.2 Macrobrachium nipponense | reverse complement strand
CTAAGACCAGGGGAAAAGTTTGGGGGGTAGGGGGGGACTATTTGTGTACGGGGGTGGGTTGGGGAGGGGGGGGGAGGTGGGAGAGTTTGTCCCCCCCCGCCCCCCCGCCTCTCTCTTTCCCTCTCTCTCTCTATCTCTCTCTCTCTCTCCCGAACGCCCAATGTGATGACCCATTGGTAAGATACAAAATTGACATTTTACATAAACTATAACATACAAAAGGTATTTTACATAAATATAATAAAAAACTAGAAAGCTATTTTGTACTAAATTACAGGAAACACATTTTACATAAAGTATGTAAACTGCAAAGTTATTTTACATAAACAATAAAATACAAAAGCTTTTTTCATGTTTTGGACTATATGGATGGATAGTTGTACTTTATGTCAGGGTTAAATCTGTTTAGGTTTATGACCGTGTGATATCAGATAATCCTGGATTATCTCTTTGATTTGTACACTTTTGACCTTTAATTAACCGTCTGGTATTCTTGATCTTTTTGTTTACCTGATTAGTAAGTCTCTTTCCAATTGTATTTACATACGTTCCTTGACAATGTCGTAGTAAAAACCTGTAGTTTATATATATATATATATATATATATATATATATATATATATATATATATATATATATATATAATATATGCATATATATACCTGAATGAGGTATGCGTGTGTATGTCTGTATGCGTACTGAGAGAGAGAGAGAGAGAGAGAGAGAGAGAGAGAGAGAGAGAGAGAGAGAGAGAGAGAGATGAATTGCAACTTTCGACTTTGTGGATTTTGGAAATAGAAGCGTAAATTCTTAATAGTCAACCTTTCCAGTGGGCAGATCATTTTTTATGCATTTTTATGGCTTTTACTATATTAACATAACTATCTATCGATCTATCTATCTGTATATATATATAAAATATAATATATACACATATATATATATATATATATATATATATATATATATATATATATTATATATAGTATATATAAAGGTTTTTTTGCCACGAAGGAAAAAAATGAAAAAGTGAGATAGCCGAGTACTTTCGGTCCTATTCGGACCCTTTACTGAGGCACACTGTTTTACAAAGAACACCATAGTCAAAAGAAGGCTTAATATACAAACTGACACTACCAGATTAGCCATAAGGGCGATTTTCCACTCTACAGAGAGGAGGAGTCGCCAAGCTAGCCACACCTTGAAGGATACCCGCCGTAAACAAGTGATTCTTCCAGAAAACAGTACATTTTGAAAACAACACGGGAGCATATACCAATTTAATATCATGAATTTTTACACAAATTTTCCCAACAAAAATTATTCTTATTAATGAAAAGACGAAAGAAAATATATATATATATATATATATATATATATATATATATATATATATATATATATATATATATATATCGAGCAAGAGAAAGAGGGAGAGAGAATATCGAACCAGAGAGAGAGAGAGAGAGAGAGAGAGAGAGAGAGAAAGAGAGGAGAGAGAAGAGGAAGGGAATTATAACTATATACATGTGGGACTAATTTATTAGTTGTTCATTTATTTTGAGTCCTTCATAAACATCTTACCAAAATATGGGTGGGTCCAAATGGTACATTCCCCAGACTAAGATTTAGGTTGTTTTTATTAGTGATTTGTATAATTGCCGATTCCAGTAAATGTACAACATCATTTACAAAATTCCTTGTAAGGAATGCCCATCGTTTTACGTTGGTCAGTCTAGTAAAAATTTATGTGTTCGGATTAAGCAGCATATGTATTCAGTTAGAACAGCCCAGACTTCAAATGCACTGTTTATCCATCTGAGTGAAAAATCTCATTGTATTAATTTGGGTGATACCTCGTTAATTGTTAGATCTAATGATTATGTTTCAAGAAATTTACTGGAATCGGCAATTAATCGAATCACTAATAAAAACAACCTAAATCTTAGTCTGGGAATGTACCATTTGGACCCATATATTTGTTAAGATGTTTATGAAGGACCTCAAAATACATGAACAACTAATTAAATTAGTCCCACTTGTATATAGTATTATTTCTCTCTCTCTCTCTCTCTCTCTCTCTCGCTCTCTCTCTCTCTCTCTCTCCTCTGCTCTCCTTCTGTTCATATTCTCTCTCCCTCTTTCTCTTGCTCGATATATATATATTTATATTTTCTTTCGTCTTTTCATTAATAATAATTTTTGTTGGGAAAAATTTGTGTAAAAATTCACATGATATTAAATTGGATATGCTCCCGTGTTGTTTCAAAATGTACTGTTTTCTGGAAGAATCACTTGTTACTGCGTGTATCCTTCAAGGTGTTGCTAGCCTCTGGCGACTCCTCCTCTCTGTAGAGTGAAAATCGCCCTTATGGCTAATCTGGTAGTGTCAGTTTGTATATTAAGCCTTCTTTTGACTATGGTGTTCTTTGTAAAATCAGTGTGCCTCAGTAAAGGGTCCGAATAGGACCGAAAGTTACTGGCGGCTATCTCGCTTTTT
>NC_087203.1:48392941-48420441 GCF_015104395.2 Macrobrachium nipponense | reverse complement strand
TATACATATTTAAAAAGGAATTCATATGAAATAAAAAGGCTGTTTACTATTATTATCATTATTATCGTTATTATTATTACTATTATTATTATATTATTATCAATTACATATATGGTAGTATTTAAAGGTAAAGTTAAGCAGAAAATTACGATTAAATTAAGAGTATTTCAAACAATAGCCTTTTTAACAGTAAAAAAGACGGTTAAAAGAGCCTGATTTAACGTTAATTTCGGGTAAAATCCAATAATAAAAGAAATTATACTTTATTTCTCACAAATACTTATGGTTAAGAGTCTCCACGTTTTAAATATCAGCGTAAAATAACGTCGAATAAAAAAAAAGCTTTACGACTTCGTCTGGAATCGAATTTATGAATGAAATGTGACGTCACTGGCCGTAGTATCTCAGGAACGTCAAAGCAAAATCTATTAGTTATTACGATAAAACTTATATAATAAAAGTTTATTAGAATAACAGTAAATAATAAAAAATTTATATTATTAAATAATTCATAAAACTACTGGTTAAATGCTGAATTTATCAATAAAAACATATGTTCATGAGATCGCTACTCACGGTGTATGGCGACAATGCTAAAAGAAAACAGAAACTGGCAACATTCGTTCAAACTTTTCGTCATTTACGTTCGGTAAATGACTAATTTCGACTATTCACCTGACAGTTATTTGCAAGAATGTTCAATATCATTCATAAAATTATTTCAATACAAAGAAACTGAGTTTTGATACATATCCACTCTTTAAAAAAATGGTTTTTGAAAAGTAAGTTGGCAACTCTCACGTTCGCCCAACTAGATCGTCAGGTTCCCTCAACTTATGATTTGCTGTTGAGTGAGTCTTTGGCTCATATTTTCCTTATTTTTTTATTTTTTTTATTTTTTTTAGCACATATGGGTGACTTTTTTATTTATATATCTTTTGTCTAATTATTTACTAAATTACCAGATTTCAATAGTCTAAACTTACTTCAGATTTGTGTATCTTACCTGGTTTTTTATTACAATTCTCATTGTTTGTATAGGGTAAAAAAAAAAGCACTAAGTACTCTATTTTTATTTTCAGCAAAATGTACAAAAATATTAAGAACACTCTTTTTAATTAATACACAATATTCTTACAGAAAATTATGTAAAATCACAAAAATTTGCCATGAATATGTGCTTTTGATTTTCAATACATGAATGCTCTGCTTTTACTTAATAATCTCATAACTTGAAATAATATATTTTACAGCATGAGTTAGAATTCTGAAAAATAACTATATGTACTTACATCATTTAAGCAAGATCTTATTATGACCTGTTAAGTTTATTTATGCTTTTAATACATGAATGAATGCTTGCTTGGCTTTGTATACTTGATATTCTTATAACATGAAATAAATATTTTACAGTTAGAAATCTACAAAATAACTAACTATACATACTTACTACATCATTTAAGCAAGCTCTTACTCCCGATACTTTATTTGCCTTCATTTTCTCGAGTTGATTTTTTGCATCTTCTTCAGTTATATTGACTTCTTCCAAGGGTTTAATTTCTGTCTTCGTTAGGTCATACACTCCATCCATGTGTTCTCTTAATGAATGAAATATGGTATATCGTATGCTGTCCCAATCTTTTCATCGTTTCTTCCATGTCATGTTTATACTGTTCATTTTTTGCTCTCACTCCATATCTTTCCTATTTTGTTTTCTTCTTTTTGGTATATTGTTTCCCAGAATTTTCCGATCCACGCTTTTACTGAGGTGGTCTTTCCTCTCAGCATGTCTATATATTCCCAGGTTTGCCTGAGTATGATTTTAGCATTCATTATCTCATTTCTAACCCTTTCTTCCTATTCTTCATATGGTGTGTTTATTATTATTATCTGTGCCTTTTTTTTCTTTTTGTTTATGATATGCTTCTTCTTAGTATCCCTTTTCTTCTATTCTTGTGGCTTTCCAATTTAATTTGTTATATACCCTTCTTTGGCTTATTTATTTCTTTGGTGACCCTTACTGGTTCTCTTTCTCTTGCTTTAACCTTCTTTTGATTCATTATCTTCTCTAAGTTATTTGCTTTTACTTCACTCATTGTTTCTTCCAACTGGGTTAGATCTCCTTTTCTGTCTGGTCGGCTTAGTTTACATTCTATATACCCTACTGTTAAAGTCATTTCCTGGTGGATTCTTCTGTTATTTTCAGATATTTGATTTCTCTTGTTTCATTTTTAAATGTTTTCTTACTTTTTTTTATGTTCATTCTGAATTGGACTTTTATTTGATGGTGGTCTGATAGGTCATGTTCATACTTTCCCTCATATATCTCCATACATTCGTAGTTTTTATACATATTTTGGCTGACCAGGGCAAAGTCTATAGTGCGTTCTGATCTCCTCTACTCCAGGTTAGCTCCCCTTTGCAGGTGGGATCTCCATTTAATTAATAGCGTTAAGTCATAATTTTCCATTAGATCCATAAAGTATTTTCCATTTTGGTCAATTTATTGCGTCCCTATGAAACCTAAATGCCCATTGAAGTCCCCAAGGACAATCAGAGGTAGGCATGTGAGGCGCTTATTAGTATTCGTTTATTTCCTTCTCTATCACTTGTTTTGTTTGTTTGTATGGTGATTTTACTTTGCATGGAACCAGCGGTTATTCAGCAACGGGACCAACGGCTTTACGTGACTTCCGAACCACGTCGAGAGTGAACTTCTATCACCAGAAATACACATCTCTCCCTCCTCAACGGAATGGCCGAGAATCGAACCAGCGACCACCGAGGTGGAACGCTAATACCATACCAACTACACCGCTGAGGCGCTGCTTTTACTTTAATTCTAATCTTAATATGCTATCTTTTGCTCTTTCTTTCGTGTCTGGTACTTTCTTGTAAACTTTCCTTCTCTGCGTTCTTTAGCAGTTTGGCACTTTTTAATGTTCCATTTTTCCTTTCGTTGCTGAGGTTTATAGTAGTGTCTGGGTCTTGATCTACCTGTCTTCACATTGCTTTGTTCTTGCTGTGGTCGCGGCCTATACTGACCTCCTACTTTATTTTCCTTTCTTCTTATTAAGGTTAAGTTCCTTTGTGAAAATCTCACTGCACCTCTCTTCATTCTGCTTACAGTTTCCTACTTCCTCTTCTGCCTGAGGTTCTGGCAAGTTGAATATTATCAGGTTTTCCTTCCCCCTGTCTTTGTCCTGTGCCTACTCTTACCGTCTTACGTCTTCCTGTAGTCGTAGTAGTTGTACTAGAAATGGCTAGGACTTTCCTCAGGAACGGCTCCTCCCTCGCTACTTCTGCGCTTTCTTTATTTGCTTCTCCTTCGCTCTGTGATTTATTTTTTCTTATTCATCCTTCGTTCTGTGTTTTCTCTTTTTGTTTCTCCTTCGTTCTGTGCTTTCTCTTTTTGTTGTATTTCTGCTTTGTTCTGTGGTTTCTTATATTCTGTTTTTATATCGCCTTCGTTCTGTGGTTTTTATTTAAAGTATCTTTAAGCACATGATCTGCACAGTCATCGGTGTCACAACAAAAGATGAAGGCAACACAAGAGTAGTACTACTACAGTGTCATTTGATGAGAGGATGAGAGTCTAATGGACATAACGAAGGTTGAGACTCGGCTTTCTTTTTTCTTTCTTTCTATTTTATATATATTATATATATATAATATATATATATATATATATATATATATTATATATATATATATATTACTCTATATATTATCTATATATATATAATATTATATATATATATATATATATATATATATATTATATAAATAGATTATATATACATATAGAATATATATTAAATATATAAATTAAATATTATATATAATAATTATATATATAATATAATTACTATATATTATATATATCTATGATATATATATATATATATAATTATATATTGTTAATAATTGTGTCTATATAAATTAATATATAATTATATAATTTATATAATATATATATAATATAATAATATTATTCTTATAATATATATATATTATATAATATATATATATATTATATATATATATATAATATAATATATCTATATGTAATTAATTTACATTAAGAATTACATAATTTCCATATATGTAAGTGAGCCCATGACCCAAGGGGTCACTGGCGAGACAGGAGTGTGATATGACCCACAAACAGGACGCAAGCTAGACGCTGCCGTGTTATGTTTGCGATGCCCTGGTTTGCATTTGCCTGTGTAATTAAAATGCATTGTCTTGTAAAACAGGTCACAGCGCCTTCCTATGAGAAGCTGGTGACCTATCACCCGCAGAGACAACACGTGACTTCCTAGTCACATGTTCGTCTGTCTGTATGTTATGTATGCTGAGATAGCTTTGTTCTACTATTTTTGTACAAGACTTTGTAACTTTAGATCTCTACTTCTCCTCATCGAGACCAGTTCTCTGAAACCAACTTTTCCTCTACTCCAGAGATGTAGTTCTTAATAAATTGTTAAGTTTGGCAACACTGAGTTTGAGTCTTCGCCTCTATACTCAAGGAAGATACTAATGGGAACTTAGAAAATCTCTCTGCATCGATGTCACTCCGACGACTATGGGAAGTAGACAACAGATACTTGCGTATAACAGTCGCAGGGTATAACATCCAACGGGACGCCTTCCTATACATAGGCAAAACCCATACATCTGGTGACTGTCGGACGTCTCTACGTCAACCGAAGCTTACAGAATCATAGAAAATGTAACATATCAGAAGTCAACAGAGGAAAGAGGATCTTAAGGCAACTCAGAGGCAACACAAAAACATCCTACGAACACTAAGAAATGTAGATGCATTCAAGAGGCGATAGCATAGTCTAGTGAACGTCTTTCATCAACATATCTTCAAGAAACAAACCGGACGTATCCGCAGCATTGGATCTTCAACGGGAAACGAATCATTCTACAAACAAACAACGCATGATCAGAAGGCGAGTCGAGATATCATCGCTCAACCAAGAAGCAGGACAGAAGAAGGCGAGGCCGTGACGTCATCAAAACACTACGATCTCTCTCTTAAAAGCCGCAGCTAAGTATATAATCCTTCATTCATTTGGTGTGTGTCAGGGAGTGTTCTCCATACACAGGTCGATCGTCCATTATTCAAGTCATTTGAGCAAAAACTTTTAGTTTTATAAGCCAAAATTATAATTTAAAAAAAAAATTTAGGTAGCGATTTCTCCGCTAATATGACATCAGTTGTATTAAAAATCATACCATAAAAACTACTTTATATACGAAATAATCCTGTGTGAACAGAATTTTGATTTTTTAACTTTTTTTATGAACTTTTTTTACATTTTCTTTGTCTAGACACTCAAAAAAATCGTAAAAAAAGAAAGAAAGAAAGAAAAAATTGGCTCACAAGGAATTATGGGATTTTTATTCCTCTTTCCAATGATATCTTTCTCTCTAAAATTGGATAATAAATAACCGAGTAATGGCTACCAACATGCGAATAAGTATGTTTTGAGTTGTGAGCTCCCAAAGATTTGCTATGTAAATTTTCGCTTTTTTTTCTTATAAAAGTCAAAACAACATTATTATAATTACTTTATTTGTACTTTTATTGTTGATTTCTACATCAAGGATCCTGGTCCTCCCCCTAAAAGTGGTATTAATACCCTAAGCGTGACACGAGACAATGATGTTGACAGCGTGACATGAGACAATGAGGGAGCTGATAACAATGAATTTTCGTGTTTTTCTTTCAGCACACTCCTGGCCTTCGCTAATTTTGCTAGCCTTCTTGATCTTGGGTAACTTCGGCATTGCTATAAGTTCACTAAGAAGTTATAAAAACAACGTAAATAGCTAGTAACCAAAAGCAAGTGCGTAAGTGCATACAACTCCTTTGACATTTGTGGAGTAACTGAGTCATTCTCTGAGTCAGAGTCTCGCGCTCGCCTACAAATAACCGCTCTGAGCAGCTCGCCTCTCACACTACCTTACATTGCTACCAGATGTATGAGAATTTTGAAAAAAAAAATCTGAAAAAATCGCTGTATATATGCAAAAATAAACATGCAAAAACGATCCTGTCAAACTCAGTCATACAGACGACGCAGTTACGATGAAAAGGAATCTAGAAAAACTAGAGGCTGAAGTAGCTCCAGGACTCATGCAGAAGAGTGTGATTCTAAAAACGGCACACATAGTAAGAAAAGTGATGGACTCCTAAGGAGGCAGGATGCAACCCGGAACCCCACATTATAAATACCACCCAGTCGAATTGGAGGACTGTGATAGAGCAAAAAAAAAATAATAATAATAACTGACTTTCAGGTCAATGGCCCATGTGGGCTTGTCCCATATGAATAAGGTTCATCTTCTGTAAAATAATAATAATAATAATAAAGATAACGTTTGCTGTGTCATTGTAGTGATTTAGGATCATGAATTTTTTGGGAATCTCATGGTTGCGGGCCCACAAATTCATCATTGCTGTAGAGTAAGGGGAGTATGGTCCAATTGTGTTTGCTATTTATCGTGTAAATTTGTAAATATGAAACTTAATCCTACGAGGACCTGCAGATGCAGGTGATCCAGGCCTTCTCCCTCCCGATCCTTGAGAGAAACGCCCACATCTTTGACCTGGTGGTTAACCCCATGATCACTGAGGACCCGAGGGTAGCCTGGCACAAGCTCCAGGCCCTGGTACTGCTGCCAGAGGTGGACCCTCAAGGCTGCAGGTAAGCCTCATGAAACAGCTCTTCCTCCGCCAACTGGCCCCTCAGGTACGTAACCAGATCCCCGATGCAGACGACCTGGACATGGAGAGTCTGGTAGAGTGGGCTTATAGCCTGTACACTGCCACCCAGGCCACGAAACTTGTCTCCCCACCGTCAGCCAACAGCCTGCAGCAGGAAGAGCCTGAGGAGGCCGGGATCGGTGCTACTTCCACCAGAAGTTTGGGAGTAAGACAAGGAAGTGTGAGCATTCCTGCTCCTTTGTGCCTTCAAAAGACGAATGAGGTGGTGCCCAACGTCACCCCCCCCCCTCCGCGGCAGCGGCAGTAGCCAAGTCCTGCCCCAGAGGTTTTTACATCCGGCCACAAGATGTTGGTGGACACTGGTCAGCAGAGGACCACCCTTGTAGCCGCCAACGGGACCCCCATCCGCTCCTCTGGCACCAAGACCCAGACTATCACGTTCCTGGGCCAGACCTACACCTGACCCTTTGTCATCGCTGACGTAAGAATCCCTCTCCTCGGTGGCGGACTTCCTGGCTCACCACGGGCTCCTAGTCAACATAGCCCACCAACACCTCCTCAACACAGGAACCTGCCTCTCTCGCCCACTCACTACAGGGCCCAGGGCGCCCCCACCATCTATTCCATCTCCCCCCACAAGTACGACTCCCTCCTACAAGAGTTCCTGGACGTCTTCTGACCCGAGCTCCGCCAGGTGGCAGGGGCTGTGCCCAAGCACAGTGTGTACCATCGCATCGACACCAAGGACCCCCTGATGCACACAAAGTTCCACCACCTCAACATCATCACCACGCCCAGCAGCTACTTCTGCCAAACATGCAGGACCTCACCGGGCCCCCTCCACAGAGCAAAGATTTTTTCCAAAATTGATGTACTAAAATCTTACTTCCAGGTTCCGTCCATCCCGATGACATCCCGAAGACGGCAATCATTATACCCTTCAGGTCCTTTGTGTTTGCCTTCTCCACCTTCAGCCTGCAGGAGGAGCACCTGAACCACATCCGGTCCGTCCTCAAGCGCCTGCAGGAGACCGGGCTCATCGTCCAGTTTGACAAATACACCTTCGGCACAGAAAAGGTGGATTTCCTAGGCCTAGAGATCACCCCATGGCATTGAAGGTAACCGCAGTGGAGAAGTTCCTGATACTGACGACGGTCAAGGCCCTCCAAGAGTTCATCGGGATGGTGAACTATTACAGAAGATTCATTCCGGACATTGCCCGCACCATGTGCCCTTTGACCGAGGTCCTGAAGGGCAAGCCAAAGAAGCTGACATGGGGTGAAACCCAGCAATGCACTTTTGACCGCACCAAGTTGTCCCTCAGCAGAGCTACAACACTGGCTCACCAGGACCCCAACACACCCCTGACACTCATGACTGATTCCAGCAACATCGCATGTGGCTCCATCCTGGAACAGCTGGTCAACGGGGTCCCCACACCACTAACTTTCTTCAGCAGGAAACTGAAACCCGCTGAGACCCGCTACAGCACCTTCGACCGCAAACTCCATGCTGTCTACCAAGCCGTCCGCCACTTCAAGTACCTCCTGGAAGGTGTTCCGTTCACCATAAGGAAGGATCCACCAGCTGCTGGGCCATGCCTTTGTCAAGGCAGGCAACGCTTGGTCTACAAGACAGCAATGACACCTCGCAGCCATCTCAGAGTTCGGGACTCGCGGCATGGACTATGAGGACCTATCACGAGAGCAAGCCACCGACCCTGAAGTACCAGCCTACCGCACCACCATCACTGCCCTACGGTGGGAAGACATTCCCTTCAATCCTCCCAAGACAACGCTCCTCTACGACACCAGCACCAGCCGCCCACGCCCCTGATCCCAGCCTCCCGGCAAAAGCTGCTATTTGATTTGATACGCGGCATCTCACACTCGTTGCCCCGCACGACAACCAGACTCATGATGGAGAAGTTCATGTGGCACGGCATCAAGAGGGACTCCCGGGAATGGGCCAGGAACTGCATCGCGTGCCAAAGCAGCAAGACAGAAAGGCACTTCGAATCAGGATTAGGCACCTTCCCTCAACCCAGGTGGAGATTTGGGCACATACATGTGGACGTCATCAGCCCCCTCCCCACATCTGAGGGTGTCAGATACCTCATGACGGTGATTGACTGGTCCACCAGGTGGCCAGAGGCCACCCTAATGTCAGAAGCCACCGCTGACGCCTACACCGAAGCCCTCCTATCCAGCTGAATCAGCCGCTTTGGAGTTCTAGACAACATTATGACCAATAGGGGAACTGCCTTCACCTTGGAACTCTGGACTGCCCTGGCACGTGTGATGGGGCCTACAACTCCGCAGCCAATGGCATGGTGGAGAGAACCCACCGCTCCCTCAAGGCCTCCCTGATGGCACATTGCACGGGCCCCGACTTGATGGCACAATTACCCTGGGTCCTCCTTGGCCTCTGCATCACCCAAAGAGCCAACGGTGACCCCTCACCGGAAGAGAAGGTCTATGGGGAGACTTTGACAATGCCAGGAGAATTTTTCCCTGCCAAAAACGACGACTTTGATGGCCCCCTGTCAAGACTCCAGAAATTCATCCCCTGCTTGGTGACCTTCTCTGACAAAAGGAAGCAGTTTCGACTGAGAGCTCTGGACTCCTGCGAATAAGTCTTCAAAAGGAACGACGCCACTCGCCTGCCCCTGACGAGACCCTACAGAGGACCGCATCGAGACGTACGCCGAGTGGAGAAGGCATTCCTTGTCTTGATCAATGGCCATAAGGACTGGGTCTCAATAGACTGGTTGAAGCCCACTTTCGATCCCGATGAAGACGTCCTCGCAAAAAGCTCTCGCAGGACCCCGCCTTGGAACAAAGCCCCGCCGGAGCCCGCCAGTGGCCCCAGACATCGCCAAGGTCGCCCAAGGATAGCAGTCGAACCCCCCCAGCCCACCACCAGGGGCAGCATCCTGCTGTCCGACTATCCAGAAGACGAGGAGCCCGAGGACATCTCCCACAAGATACCACTGATCATGCCATCGATTATTACCTAATCATTGTCTTGTGGGTGGGGAGGAGCATTTGTAAGGACGACAATTTAACCAAAGTGTCTGTCCTTCTTTTGTATATATCCTTTTATCATATATCAAAATTAAGAGTAATTCATAGCCTTTCCATCGATATATATATGACAAAAAAATGTATTCTCCATGCTCAGTTATATGTATATTTATAGGTGTGAGAAACCACAATCTCAGTAGGGGCTCCGTCCCTTTTGTATGTATGTGTGTGATGGACGTTACGTCTCTGTCCGCACAGCCTCCTTATATAGGTACAGCCATCTCTGTACAATAAATTACAGGCTGCTCGGTGAGCAAGAGCCCGTGAGACACAAGGTCAGCTTAATAAAAAACAACAACTACAATATAAAGTCAATAAGAGATTCTCCTTGTCTCAGTCCAGTCTTCACACAGGAAACTAAAGAGGAAACGATAGCCAACGCCCAACACACACAAGGGAAGGAGGGAGAGAACGAGTAAGGGAGGGAGCCGTTTCAATGAAGAATTACACCTGTCACCTAATACTACTAACTTAACCTAACACTAAATCAATGAGAGATGAAGACGACACCAAAGGAGGAGGCCTACTAATAATGTATAGAACCAAAGGAGAGATCCAGATAGAAAAAGAAAAGTCGGAACACAAAGACATTCTAATAGTAAAGGTTAATTATAGAACAACAATATTCAACATAATTCTGGTCTACATGTCAACTAGTGATAAAGAAAGAAATAAACGAATAATAAGCGCCTTACATGTAGCCATAGAAAAATCAACAGACCTGCCTATGATAGTCCTTGGGGATTTCAATGGGCATTTAGGTTTCATAGGGACACAAGAACTTGACCAAAATGGAAAATATGTTATGGACCTGATGGAAAAATATGATCTAACGCTATTAAATGGAGATCCCAGCTGCAAAGGAGAGATAACCTGGAGTAGAGGAGATCAGAACAGTGCCATAGACTTTGCCCTAGTCAACCAAAATATGTATAAAAAATATGAACGTATGGAGATAGACGAGGGAAAATATGAATATGATCTATCAGACCATCACCTCATAAAGGTCCAATTCAAAATGAACACTAAAGTAAGGAAAACATTCAGAAATGAAACAAAAGAAATCAAATATTTGAAAGTTACAGAAGAGTCTACCAGGAAATACCTTGAATATATAGAGTATAAAGTAAGCCAACAAGACAGAAAAGGAGATCTAACCCAGTTGGAAGAAACAATGAGTGAAGCAAAAACAAATAACTTAGAGAAGATAATCAAAAGAAGGTTAAAGACAGGAAAGCAAGAAGAAATAGAACCAGTATGGGTCACCAAAGAAATAAAGAAAGAAATAAGCCAAAGAAGGGTATATAACAAATTAAAAAGGAAAGCCACAAGTATAGAAGAAAAAGGATACTATGAAGAAGCATATCTTAAACAAAAACAAAAAGTACAGATAATAATAAAGAAAGCATATGAAGAATATGAAGAAAAGATTAGAAATGAGATAATGAATGATAAAAACAGACACAGGAAAATCTGGGAATATATAGACATGCTGAGAGGAAAGACCACATCAGAAAAAGAATGGATAAGAATATTCGATGAAAATAAGCAAGAGATGAAGGACGAAACCCTAGGGAAAGAGCTGGTAAAATTCTGGGAAACAATATACCAAAAAGAAGAAAACAAAATAGGAGAGATATGGAATGAAAGCAAGGAAGACAATATAAACATGACATGGAAGAAATAGTGAAAAGATTAGGACAGCAGATGAAATGCCATATATCTTTAAGAGAACATATGCATGGAGTGTATGACCCAACAGAGACAGAGATTAGACCCATGGAAGAAATCAACATAACAGAAGAAGATGTAAAAAATCAACTTGAGAAAATGAAGTCAAATAAAGCACCAGGGCCAGATAGAATGAAGCCAGTTCTGTTCAAACTACTCTTACAAAGTAACAACCTTCAAAAAGAATTGGCAGAATGTTTAAATAACATAATGAAGGGCAGGAAAACGCAGAAAAGCTGGTTTAAGTCAAAAACAACACTTACGCCCAAAAAACAAAACCCCACAGTCAAAGATCTAAGGCCAATAGCTCTAACAAATGCATCATATAAAATCTTCATGGGGATCCTGAGAACCAAAATAGAAAAACATATTAGAAATATAGGAAAAATTAATGAACTGCAATAAAGTAGCTATACAGAGCAATTTTGAAAGCGCCAAGTTACACAGCAAGTTGTGCGTTAAGATCTGCCAATCTAGAGATATGAAGAACAAACTTTTCTACCTGAAACATACACTGAAGAGTGGTGGAAATAGGCTCCTATATGAGATAACCATAGATCAGTATGAAAACAAAAAACAAAAACACCCTGGATAATGCAAGTAAAAGAGTATATGAAAGAACTAAACATAAACTTAAGTAAAATTGAAGCAGTTAAAGACAAACAGTAAAGAGAAATAATAAACAATTGGGACAGGAAAACATGGCAGAAAGAAATGAATGAAAAGTCAACGTTAAGAATCTACAGAAAATATAAAGAAAACATAAGAGAAGAAATCTGGTATGATAACACTGAAAAAACAATGCTGATCAGTAGGGCCAGACTAGGTATACTAGGATTAAATGACAGAAATAGGATAAAAGGAGAAGATACAAAATGTTTATACTGTGAGGAACAAAATGAAAATTTAGAACATTTCTTACTTTACTGTCCAGCATACAATGCAATTAGAAATAGATATAGCTTTATGCAGCAACCATATCAAGAAAATAAAGAGGAATTAGTAGTAAATATAATCTTATTGGTAGTTCTAATGAGGGAGGAAGTGGAGAATAGGAAAGATTTTATAAAAGGAATGTGGAATTTCAGAGAAGAAACTCAAACAAACACAAAGGAGGAATAAAAGAAGCAAGGGAGTCGTTTCAAAGATATATCCCACCCACTACTACTACTACTAACACGTACGGTAGAAAATTGTTAATTCTCCAGAAATGATTCATGGGTGAAATAACTAAGTTTATATATAGATAATATAATATAATTATATTTATTATATTTATATAAGTTTAAAATTTAAAAAAAAATTCATTATTAACCGAAGATACGGCTCAAACCAATGACCTAATCTCCTCCGGTGGAAAGTACCCGTGTAGACAAAGAGGTGTCTTTCTCGAGGAGGAATTGTGTCGGCAGTCACATAAATCAATCAATTTCAACCGGAAAATTTGAATTAGTGATCGAACTGAAGGTCAACCGAGGTAAATCAATGATTGAGGTTGAATTCTTGATTTAAAGATTTTGCTAGAATTGAGTTTTTGAATAAAATATGGCTGGATTAAGCGAGGCATCTTTTGTCTCTTGGAAGGTAGAGGTACGATGGTTAGGTAGTCCTGTTTGATTTTTATTTAATCGATTTAAACCAATGTTTCCGCTATTTAAATCATATTCAAATAACGACGAGGGTCTACCGAGGTCAGTCAGTGATTGAGTAAAGAAAACTGCGTTCGATTCGAGTACTGAGGAGGGTAAGTGACATAGGGTAAAGCCCCACTGTGCGGACACCTGTACCGTTCTTTGGTCACTTTCGCAAAAAATAACTTTAGCACTTCGAGTATCCTGAATTAGACATCAGTCGTAAAGTGACAGGTAGAGCTAAGTCCGTATACCGCGGCGAACTAGACGGTGGCAGTTGACGTTTTTCTTTATAGGGGAAACAACCGACTGGATTTGCTGATTCAGTTTTGACCGCGAGTCGATCCACCCTCCGAAGAAGTACTGTAACACGTCATGACACCAGAGATGGGCACCAGTCACGAGTCATCGGTGGTGAGAGCAACAGCTCGAGACCTTTACTCTCCTTTTGAAGTAGGGTAAACAACCACATGGCCTGGATCAACTCACCAACGATCACAGCATGCCACCCTCTGACAAAGTACTTATAACGTGTCCTGACACCGGAGATGGGCATCAGTTGCGACTTCTTGTTGGTGAGAGACAAAGCTAAAGACCTCTACTCTCCTTTCAAAGTACGTAAGTATTTTCTCCAAAGTTAGAAATTAAGGCCAAATTTAAAGCATTAAACAGAGGGTTGTGAAAAGGGTGTCCAACGCAGTGCAAATCTCACCAAAACACTTTCGAAAGTTTTACTTACGCTTAAATATCTTAGAAAATTGACGCCATCTAGATGTTTGTGGAGTCGCTTGTGTCAACAAACTTCCCATTTCCTGTGATAAATCCGCACACCGCTTGTACCCATAGATGCTGGGGCACTTTCATCACAACAATCAGAACATGGTCCCTAACCATGACGTTTTTAAGGAAAGTACTGTTTTGGTAGAAGAAGACGACGAAGCGTGCACTAGATAATTATTTAAATAAATAGTAAAACATCAATATTTCACATATTTATGATGATTAATTTGAAAATATTCGTTATTGAAAAAGTAACTCGATTCTGACTCAAATTTAAGTAATTATTTTTCAGAATTAGAATGTTCTTTTAAGTCCTGTATTATGATGTCACGACATCTTGACTTTCGCACCTATTGTAGATGAATTGCTATACTCAACTTTTTTGCAGAACAGTTTACCAGTTATTCATGCAGATTGTTGTCAGCTATTCATGTAATTGTTATATTGTTCCGACACGGGATACAAACCTTTCGGTCCTTTTACAATAGGAAGGTTACTAGCGGCAGCTGGATAGGTCGTAAGCTTTCGAACAAGGGGTTCGGTAGTTAACTGCTTGTCCGACAGTGCGTGCGCCGCGCGACTGGGAGGTGAAGAACCTCTTTTGCTTTCGGCCTGCTGGCGTGTGGACGTGTTTATCAACGCGCTCTGCCCGCTTCATCATCGTTTGTTCTTTCGTATGGTTGTGATTTCTCTTTCTGTTTGCATTGTGAAACTGAAATTGTAAGTACAATTATTCTTGTTTTCATTATTATTGAAGTGAATTACGGATCATGGATTCTCCGCACCCTCCTATTATCCGGCGACTGTGCCCCGGGACTGAAGGGCGTAAATGCGGGAAATTCTGCAGTTTCCCTGAAATTGATCCGCATGCATTATGTGCTCGGTGCCGAGGGCGGGAGTGCTCTCGCGCCGAGCCCTATGTAATTTGTGAGAATTGGTCGGAGGTGTAGTGGGGCTTGTATGAGGGTAGGAAGAAGCGAAGGCCTGCCAAGGAGTCGTCAGAAAGCTCTCCCGCGACTCCTTTGGTGACGGATACTTCGTCTTCTTTCCTGCCCCCTGCTCAGCTCCCGCGAATGGCACCTTCCCCTTCGGGGGGGAGGGGTATCCAGGTCCTTCTCCTCACCCGATCTGTCAAGTGTGGAGGAGGGCGCTCGGTACCCCGACCTTCAATTGTATTTGGGGTCTTCTGTTCGTTCGGGGTGGGGCCCCTCCCCCCCGTGCGAGGAGAAACCCCCCCTAATCACCCGACTGTTGCTTCCGCAGGTGCTTCTGCCACGAGGGATGACCTTGGTCAGGTGTGGGCGTCTTTGGGCTTGCAGGGCGTGCCTAGTGTCCATGGGGGCCTTTACTTTTATCATTTGGCTGGGTCTGGCTGCGGTCACCCATGCGACGGTGACCACTACGACGACCACCTTGTCGACTCCAGGGTACGCCGCCCCCCCTCACCTGGTGTATTCTCCTCATGTGGTGTCAGTGTCGCCTACAGCCGCTGTGCAGGGTCCGATCGCTGTACCGAGGGGGGACGTGCCGCCGCTGCCCGGGTTTGCCGTGCTGCCGCGACCAGACTTTCGCAGCCCTAAGAGCTCACCCCGGGAGCTGCCGCCGGTACTCAGGATGTCGCTGGCTGTTGCTCCGCCTCCTGTGATGCCTGTGCCGCCTGCCGTACCTGCCAAGACTGTGCTGACCGTTCCTGTCGTTCCTGCTGTTCCTGAGAGGTACACACCTGCTGACGTCGTTCCTGTTCGTGGTGTTGCTGCCCCAGACGTTGGTCTTTCCAGACAGGTGCGTCCGAGCCCTGTTGCTTCAGCAACAGCAGCCCTGGATGGCAGACTTAACGTCCGTCCTGAGGAAGCTGACGAAGAGGAAGAGGAGGAAGGTGTCGTCATCGTCTTCATCGCCTTCTTCGTCGTCGTCGTCTGGCACCTCTCCCCCTTCGACTTCCAAGGCTTCACAGCCGAGGAAGAAGAAGGCTGCCTCCTCCCTTCCTAAGAAGTCTCCCTCGGGAGCTTCTCAGGGACCGTCCCACTCCGGTGGGACGGGGGTTCTTCCGCTGGTCCTCCTGCTCCCTCAGGAGCGGGGCCCGTCTCTTCTTCCGCAAGGAAGAAGACTATGGGGACCAGAGGGGTACCGGCTAACACCCGTACTTCCTTGCTTGGTGTTAGGAGCTCTGCCGCTACACCAGCTTCCGTCTCGGCCTCTCGTTCGCGAGAGGTACCGAGTGTACGATCCCCTACCGGTGACCGTGCAGCCAAGAACCAGACGCCAGAGCTCACTCGGCGCCAGGTTCACGGGCTGGTGAGAGCCGCTCAGGCGACTCTCACCAGGCCAGTTCTCGCTCTCGTAGCGACCAGCTGGCTACCCGGGTTGACGTGACAGTCTCTGACCGGCCACGGGCTGAGGCTAGGAAGAGGTCCCCCCGATCGCCGGCGCCAGCGGTTCGACACACCGTGAGGACAAGCACCGGTCTCACCGTGACAGTGGTCTCTGCAGGTCGCCTGACCGCCGCTTCCACAGGGAACGGACGGGTACAGCAACCAGCAGTAGCTCCTCTGACACACGAGATCGGGGCCGCTGTTCTCAGTCCAGCCGTTCTCCCCAGGGAGACGGCTCGACTAGGCCTGCAGCTCGATCACCACCGCGGGTTGGTGATCGCCTGTAGCCCTCCAAGCCCGCTGGTTCTGCCAGTGAGCGAGGGGGGAGCGTCAGGTCTGCCTCTCCCGTGCCTTCAACTTCCTCGGGTTACACCGGGAAGAGCGAGGGACTGAGGAGTGATCGTGAAGGGCGCGCCCCGCACGATCCCGTCAAACGCCGTACGTGCCAGGCACGGTCCTTGGATTGACCAGGTCGTACGCGCAAGTGACAGGAGGAGACCGAGAGGGGTCTGTCGCCGTTCCCCCTCCTGAAGGGGGAGGATCTCGGGATATGCTCTTGTTCGAGGGACTTGACGGTCCTACTCCACAAGATGCAGTGACTCCCGAGATCCAGAGGAACTTTGCCGAGGTTATTGCGCTGATTCGTCAGCCTCACCTGGGCGCATCGAGAGGATGGTGCTCGCTCTCACCGCGTTAGTGGACACTACCAGTCACCCGACCGTCGCTCCCACTGGGACCGGACGGCTCGCACGACTGGTAGCAGCTCCCCTGACACACAAGACTGACGCTACCGTCCTCTGTCCAGCGCTTCTCCGAAAGGAGACCGCTGGTCCAGACCTGCAGCTCGACCGCCACTGTGGTTGGTGATTGCCTTCAGTTCTCCCAGCCTACCGGTTCTGCTGGTAGGCAGGGGAGGAGCTCTTGTAGCAGCTCCCCTGACATAAGAGACTGACGCTCCGTTCCTTGGTCCAGCATTTCTCCGCAATAAGACCGCTGGTCCAGACCTGCAGCTCGATCACCACCGTGGGTTGGTGATCGCCTGCAGTCCTCCCAGCCTACTGGTTCTGCTAGAAGGCAGGTTAGGAGCATCAGGTCTCCCTCACCTGTCCCTTCAACCTCCTCAGGCTACACCGGGAGGAACGAGGCGAACAGGAGTGACCGTGTGAAATGCACTTCTTATGGTCCGGCCACGGGCCTGGTTCAGTCTTGGGACCAACAGATCCTCGCTCAAGTGGTTGGAGGAGATCGTGGGGGACTGACAAGGACGAATGACGCTTTCCAGACCCTTGGAGTGATCATCACCGCCGTTCACGTGATGTCTGTAGCCTAGTCTCCTGCTGCATCGCACCTGCCGCTGCGATGACGCGGAATGATTTCTTCAGACATCTGAGTTTGTCTTCTAAATATATCTTGTATTCGTAGGTGTGCAATTGTTCATTGTCCAGGCAGCACAATCCCTGTGTTTTCATTACTGAAAAGCGCTCCGCTTTCATTGCAACTCCGACTTCTCACTTAACAGCAATGAAGTAGCGGTTTAGCGTTTTCAGTCCTCTGTAAATAACAGAGATTAAGCCGTCTTCGCGGGTTGGTGTCATCGGCGGAACTTTTCTATGTTCAGAATCTTGAGAGTTAACTTCTCTCGATTCAGCTGTGAAGACATAGGTCTGCATTCACCAATTCACCTTCATCTTCAACGGCACATTGTATCGTTTCTGCTTAGTTGAGATTCAACTACTATGAGAACTTCTGTCTTGCCATCAGAGACCTCGGTCTCTAGAAGGCAATTAACTTTTGTCTGTTGGGCACATGCCTTGAGAGAATCATCATCTGGACATCACTCCGAAAAATATGTCAGACAGGAAGATGGATAGGTCATTGCGACCATATATTTCTTTCCCTTCGGGACTGCCCACAGGTCCTTGGAACCTTTTTTCCTTGGATCAGTGGTAGATGCTTGCAAGATGTGTTTGCTTACCCAGCTCCTTCAAGAGGACAAGTTGCATCTCGCCTAAGGTGTGCAGTTCTAGAGGTAAGAAGGATGGGAGAGTGACCGGCCTCTCCACCTTCCACTTCTCGTCCTTCTACTCCTCTTCCTTCAGGTTGAGGATAGGACTCCAACTTACGCTGGCTGGTCGGACCATTGATGCGGTAAGCTTACACATCGAGCTTCCTTTCTATTTTTCTTATCAGAATCATAAAAGCAATCCCGCTCCTTCCTCTAGCAAGGGGAGGATGGAGACTGGCAATAATGCAAACCCTTCCCAGAACTTTGCATTATAATGTCTCCAACTCTTAAATACTCTTCCCAACCCATTTTCGGATGAGTTACAATCCCTCACTCATTTCAAAAAGGCCAAGAAGTCTGACTCTTGATCATGCAACTCCTATACTCTAATCAAGTTGTCAGAGGCAGAGCTCTCCTCCTTGCTCTTACGACCAGGAGGAATAGCCCAGGTGTGTAGAACTCCAGTCAGTTCTAGAGGCTCACTCATATTCCTCCCACCAATCAGTGAGTCTTCCTTATGTAAAGGACTGAGGGTTTGTATATTGTGTAGGAAGAAATCACGGTTTTTGGAAGTAAATTGTAGTTTTCCTAACTATACAAACCTGAGGTCCTTTACATTTATGCCCACCTCATACCACCCCTCAATCTGAAACCTGGGCCGAAAGGCAAAGTGGAGTGTTTACATCATGGCAGGCTGGCCTACCTGCCTGCCACACGGTAGTTACTGCTTAACCACCTTGTTCAAGAATTTAATGGCCGTAATTCCAGCTATGCTGAAAGAAATTCTTTATGTAAAGGACCTCAGGTTTGTATAGTTAGGAAAAATACATTGTTCCGATACGTAATACAAACCCTCGGTCCTTTAACAATAGGAAGGTAACTAGCGGCAGCTGGGACGGTCGTAAGCTTCGAACAAGGGGAGAACGGTAGTTAACTGCTTGTCCGATCGTGCGCGCGCCCGCGCGCCCGAGAGGTGAAGAATCACTTTTGCTTTCGGCCGCGGGTGTGAAGGACGTGTTCGTCATCGCTCTCTGCCCGCTTCATCGTCGTATGCTTTGTTTATATTGTGTTTTCTACTAATGGTTTGGTTTGACTTGAAAATGAAACTGTAAGTACACTGTTTCATTTTCATTACTTAATTATGAATCAACATGGAGCTATCGCCGTAGAGACGGCGATTTCCGCTCTTTTCATGTATGAACCCGTTGAATTATGTCTCGGTGCCGAGGGCGGGCGCACTCGCGCCGAGTCATGTATTTTGGGGCGAAAGTGTGTAATTGAAAGATGTAAGTACTCTTTTTCATTATATTTTTGCCCTGTGCATTCGTTGCCGAGAGCTTGATGCGCTCGGCAAGAGCCTCTTATTTTGTATGAATAGAATGCAATGAAAGTGGATTCGCAATGCAGTTTCTTTTCATTTTCATTTATTTAATTACATCAAATTTAATTTTGGATCAATTTCCGCTCTTACCCGGGTGGGAATTAATCCTTACGATTTATTGCTGTGAAAGTGAAAATAGCAAGTGCAGTTATTGTTCATTTTCATATATATTTATGATAGCATCATATTATTATGGATCAAGTTTCCGCTCTTACCGGGAATTGATTTTTCCCTCTTTAAGTTCTATGAAGTGAATCGCAAGTGCAGTATTCTGTTTCATTTTCATATTACTTTTCACTGCTGTGGGGGGGTAGGGGGAAGCGAAAGGTCTGCCAGGAAGTCGTCGGAAAGCTCTCCCCGCGACTCCTTGGTATCCGATTCTTCGTCTCTTTCCTGCCCCCCCGCTCAGCTTCCTCTCGGTTTTTGTTTTTGGGTCTTCCTTCCGTTCGTGGTGGGGCATGTCTCCCCCCCGTGCGTGAGGGAACCCTCTTACTAATCTGTCTGTGCTACCGCAGGTGCTACAGCCGTGGGAGACGACCTTGGACAGGTATGGACCACTGCGGCTGCAGGGCGTGCCTAGCATCCACGCTGGCTGCCGATGATTCTACGAGGCGATGGCTGGGCCTGCCGTACCTGTCGCTGATGTGGTTCCCGCTACTGGCTTGGCTGTCCCTTCTGTGTTTACCGCTGCCGCTGTTCCTGCCGCTCCTGAGCTGGTTGCTGTTCCTGTCGCTCCTGGTTCCTGCGCCTGTCCATGCTGGTCCTGCCCATGGTTGTCTTCCCCAGTCCCAGGTCCTTCCGGGACAGGTGCAATCGGGCCTGGTTGCTTCTGGCAATAGGCCCGACTCCGGCCTGGATGGAGGAGGGCCACTGACGACTGTCCTGCGTGAGCTGACGAAGAAGAGGAAGGTGTCATCTTCGTCTTCGTCTGTTGCTGCCTCTTCCCCTTCGACTTCTAAGGCCCATAAGCCGAAGAAGAAGAAGGCTGCCTCCCCCCCTAAGAAGTCTCCTTCGGGAACTTCTAAGGGCCCGTCCCACCTCGGTGGGACGGGGGGTCCTTCTGCTGGTCCTCCTGCTCCTTCGGGAGCGGGGCCCGTCTCCCCTTCCGTAAGGAAGAGATAGACGGGGACCAGAGGAGTATCGGTTAGCTCTGGTGCTAGCGGCGATGCCGCTACGCCAGGTTCCGGCTCGGTCTCTCGTTCGCGGGAGATCCTGAGTGTACGCTCTCCCTGCTGGGAGACCGTTGCAGCCAAAGTTTCGGCGCCAGAGTTCGCTCGGCGCCAAGACCACGGCACGGAGCAGAAGGCTGGCGAGAAACCGCTCAGGTGACTCTCGCCAGGCCAGCGGCCGCTTTCGCAGCGACCAGCTGGTAACCGGGTTTTGTTATTCCCCCTAAGAAGACTCCTTCGGGAACTTCGAAGGGCTCGTCACATTCCGGTGTGACGGGGGGGTTCTGCTGGTCCTCCTGTTCCTTCGGGAACGGGGCCCGTCTCCCCTTCTGAGAAGAAGAAGAAGACGGGGACCAAGGGTGTGCTGGCTACCGCTGGTACACCCTCGCCTGGTCTTGGCAGCTCTGCTGCTAAGCCAGGTACCGGCTCGGTTTCTCGTCCGCGAGAAGTTCCGAGTGTACGATCTCCTTCGGGTGACCGTGCAGCCAAAGTTAAGACGCCTGAGTTCGCTCAGCGTCATGACCGAGGCACGGAGCAGAAGACTGTCGAGAGCCGCTCAGGTGACTCTCGCCAGGCCACGCGGCCGCTCTCGCAGCGACCAGCCGGTACCTCGGATGGACGTGACGGTCTCTGACCGGCCACGGGTGAGGCTGGGAAGAGGTCCCCCAGTCCCCTCGACCGACGGTACCAGCCTCGGCTGGTACCAGCGGTTTTGACGTGACCGCGAGGACGCTCACCGGTCTCACGGCGAAAGCGAGCTCTGCAGGTCACCTGACCGCCGCCCCTCCCACAGGGACCCGGGCGGAATACGGTGACCAGCAGCAGCTCGTCTGACGCACGGGACCGGGTCGACGTGCTCAGTCGAGCCGCTCGCCACAGGTGAGCGGCACGGCCAGGCCTGCAGATCGATCCCCACCGCGGGTTGGTGATCGGCTGCAGCCCCCACGTACGCTGGTCCTGCCAGCGAGCGGGGGGGGAGCGTCAGGTCTGTCTCTCCACTACCTTCAACTTCCTCGGGCTACACCGGGAAGAGCGAGGTAGCTAGGAGTGATCGTGAGAGGTGCGCCGCTCACGATCCCGTCACGACGCCGCACGTGCCACGTATGGCCTTAGGACCAACCAGGACGTACGCGCAAGTGATTGGAGGCGACCGTCAGGGGGAGAGGGGGTAGCGTCAGTTCTGTCTCTCCGATACCTTCAACTTCCTCGGCATACGCCAGGAAGAGCGAGGTATATAGGAGTGATCGTGAGAGATGCGCCGCTCACGATCCCGTCACGACGCCGCACGTGCCAGGTTGGTCTTAGGACCAACCCAGGACGGTACGCGCAAGTGATTGGAGGCAACCGTCAGGGATCTGTTGCTGGTCTTCTTCTGAAGGAGGAGGGTCCTGGGAGCTGCTCTTGTTGGAGGGACTGGACGGTCCTACTCTCAAGACGCTGTAACTTCGAGATTCAGAGTAACTTTACCCAGGTTATGCAACTGATTCGTCAGCACAACGACCGGGGGGAAGGATCGCCGCTCCCACCAGCAGAGCCCATGTCTCTGCTCGAGTCGTTTTGGGGCCCGAGAGGGAACCCAAACCGACGGTGGGTATGCCGCGATCGGAGCTTGCCGATTCTGTCTTGAACCAGAGTCTCTCGTCTCCGGACAAGAAGGCTCTCTCAGTTCTGGCCGGTCGATCAAGCTACTTCCACCTCCTCTACGCGACAGCGGCGTTTCTACGTGTCTTCGGACACCGTATTTAAATACTCCTTCGGTCCTCCTGAGAGGTTTCGACCTCGACGAGGACTGGAATGAGTCGGAGGACGGTATCGGCTCTCTCCTGTCAGGTGTCGATCAGCCCCACCCAGACGACGTTCACAGTGGCGGCAGACCCTTACCTACAGTGAGAGTTCGTAACCCTCCTCGGGGAAAACGTTTTCTCCTGACGATACGTTTTCCCAGACTCTGAGAGCTGCTCCTACTCTTCTCCAACTGCTAGTTCCACTGGGAAGGCGAGCGAGTATCCAATTCCTCCCCCATTCCCTCTCTCCTTACGGCTACGAGGGAAAGGGGAAGGATCCTACAGAGATTTCTCTGTAGGATCCCACGTTGGGGACTGCGCTACCAGGGGGGACCTTCGGGTCCTACCTGACGTAAGCCCCGTTCGTTGAGGAGGGATCCTGCCCCATTCTCGATTTCTACGGGAATCGAGAGGACCCACCAGCCGATATCGTTTGACGAATTCGGTGGGGGTTTCGCAGACTGCTTAGAATTCTACGAATTTCTAGCGTATTCAGAGTGTTAGAGTTTCTTACGATCTCCAAACTCTTAGGCAAGACCACGTCCAAAGTGAGCGAGACGAGAATCCCCGATATGTTACACGATAATCGGGAACCTCGCCTATGCTCGAATTCCTGGAATTTCTAGCATTAGGAAGAAGACTGCTGCTGAAAAAAAGACTATCTCACAGTAGGCGACCAACCTGGAATAGAGAAGAACGGACGGGAATATCCAGTTTGGCTGGAACTATCGTCTTAGTATTCTGTTCACCATTGAAGCTTTCCTTCGAGGAAGACTTCCCTCTTCACTCTCTTTAATAAGAGAACGAAGGTGGTCGATCTCCAAATCCTTATTTTGTTTTCTTGAAGGAAAGAATTTGAGGATGGGAGATCGATTGTCAGAAATCCTACAAATATACTACGTATATTAACCTCGCGACATGATTCTGCTAAGCAGTTGAATGGTCTGCCGAGGGGTAGGCGCATATCCTGGTTATTTCTACGGATTGCGACTTAGACGAAAAGTATTCTAATTGAACTGCAAACCCGGGTTGCCTGCAACAACTCCAGGAGTTTCCAGTTTCAATTTTATATACTTATGGTGTTGTCACAACAACACCATTTAAGCTTTTATATTTACCGAAATTCGTTTCGCTTAAATATAATTGCTCTGAGCATATCTTTTTATGCTCGGTGGTTCTAGCCGAACGCATTCCTTCGTGGAAAGGATTACTTGGCAAACTCAGGATGACGAGTCAGCGACAGCTACTGCGTATTGAATTGCCCGAGGCATTCAGTATCACTGCCCGCGTTTTGAGATAGACGGTTGTTTATGTCTTTCTCACCTGCTTTGATTGAATAACAACCGTATCTCTGCCCAACAATCACGGACTTAAGTCTCTGATTAACGGGGATTCTCGCATACATGAATGACCATCTACTGCTGAGAAACGCTAGTATTCATCGTCTTCGGTATTGCGAGAATTTTAAACAGAGATATCTATTCGCTCTCATCTTTCTGTTTACCGCACGTACAGAATTCTGTAATAGTCTCTTGCTGCATCGTATCCCGATAATGCGAATGATTTTGCGGAATCTGAGTTTGTCCTCAAAATATCTTGTATTCGGAGGTGTACAATTGTTCATTGTTCACCCCGGATTAGCAGATGTATTGAAAGACATCGCCTACTCCCACACCTGCCAGCTCTACTTCCAACGTTCAGCCCATGAGAAGCAGTTCTTCAAGCGGCTCTCCCCCGTGTTTCATTACTGAAGAACGCCCCCGCTTTCATTGCACAACGGACAGCAATGAAATGGCGGTTAGCGTTTTCAGTCATTTGTAACGCACGGTTTAGAATCTTGAGATTCCTTCTCTCGATCAGCTGGAAGACGTAGGTTGCATTCATTGCCTACCTTCGTCTTCAACGTCACATAGTGTTGTTTCTCCTTAAGCTGAGATTCAACGTCTATGAGATTTTCTTGCCATCAGGGACCTCGGTCTTTTGAAGGCAATTGACTTTCGCCTTTTGAGCTTATGCATTAAGAGAATCATCGCCGCGCCGTCCGGCATCGGTGACTAACAAATATTTTATTTGTTTTGGTCTCTCAGCATAAACTCTTTAAAGGGCGAAGGTCACGTGACTTACCCGGATGCTTGGACAACTTGCCTCTACTGATTCCGAACCAGTCAGTCGGCAAGCTGTCAGAGCGCACGAGTCAGTTTACGAACTATGCTGTGGACTTAGTTCGGTTGTTCCAGAGCAATCATTACTTCGTCTTAATAGCTTGTCAGTATGAGTACTGTACATAACCAAAGTCGAGAAGAGGGATAGGTCATACGACTATTCCCTTCTTTTCGTCTTAGGTAACTGCATGACTTCTCTTGAGAAGTCAAGCACAAAGGGATGGGGATTTGTGACGCTCGATTTCGTACCGATCTTCGTAGCGAAGACTCAGAACCTTCGGTAACTGACGATTGGTTCGAGTCCTTCACAATACCCTCCCTAAATGGACGTCACCGCCTCCGATACGAAGGCTATGCTGCTTTGTCCTGTGAAGGTGCGACGGAGCTGTCTGAAGAAACTCGACACCCAGGATGAGTGTGGACGCCTCTTCATCATTCTCTCGCGTTCCGCAAGAACTTCTCCGTGGCGCAGGTAATGAAGGCAGGCGCCTGGTCCAACCGGACCGCATGCACCTCCTTCTACCTTCAGGATATTGCCCACAGTTCCTTGGATCTTTTTCCTTGGGACCGTGGTGGTTGCTCAACACGTTGTGTAGTTAACCCAGGACCCCTCGCAGGCTGAACAGCATCGAGTCCTGGTGTGACCGTAAGAATGGATGAGGAATGAGAGTGTGACTGGCTCCTCTCCCATCTTTTTCTTCCCTCTACCTTTGGGTAGAGGGACACGGTCGTCACCCTGCTGGGTAAGGACGAGATGCAGGTGAGCTACTCAATAGAGCACCATCCTATCCCTTTCAGTAGGGTGGGATAGGAGTAAATCATCCACTTCCTCCAACAAGGGGGGAGGAAGTGGATGCCAAATTGAGACAAACCCATCATTTTATGATTGTCTCTTGCAAAACAGGAACAGTTCTTGCTTGCTGGTACGAAGAGATAGCTTGCCTCTCTCTTAGTACTTGGCCCAGAGGTCTGACCATTGATCCTGCGGTGCACACCCCGATCAATCGGACAGAGGTTTGGATCCCTCCCTTGCTCTTACGACCAGGGAGGCACTCCAGGGTTGGACGAACACCAGTTTGTTCACCAAAAAGACTCAGATTCCTCCCACCAAGAAGTGAGTCTTCCTATTGTTAAAGGACCGAGGGTTTGTATTACGTATCGGAACAAATGACAATTTGTCGAAAATTGCATTTTTCCTAACTATACAAACCTGAGGTCCTTTACATATAGTCCCACCTCATGCCACCCCTCACTCTGCAACTTTTTGCATGGGCCTAAAGCAAAAGTGATTCTTCACCTCTCGGGCGCGCGGGCGCGCGCACGATCGGACAAGCAGTTAACTACCGTTCTCCCCTTGTTCGAAGCTTACGACCGTCCCAGCTGCCGCTAGTTACCTTCCTATTGTTAAAGGACCTCAGGTTTGTATAGTTAGGAAAAATGCAATTTTCGACAAATTGTCATATTTACTTCAGAAATTGTGATTTGTTCCGACACGGCATACAAACCTTTGGTCCTTTTACAATAGGAAGGTACTAGCGGCAGCTGGATAGGTCGTAAGCTTTCGAACAAGGGGTTCGGTAGTTAACTGCTTGTCCGACAGGCGCGCGCGCGCGCGACTGGGAGGTAAACAAATCACTTTTGCTTTCGCCGGGCCTGCTGGCGTGTAGACGTGTATCATCGCTCTCTGCCCGCTTCATCGTCGTTGCTTTCGCATGGTTGTGTTTTTCTTTTTCTATTTATCTAGTGAAACTGAATTGTAAGTACAATCATTTCATATTTATTTCCATTGAATTCAATTGTGAATTAAAGGATCTTGGTTTTCTCCACGCCCTCGATTACCCGAGTGCCGGGACTGAAGGGCGTAAAGTGCGGGAATTCATTTTTCCCAGAAATGATCCTCGTATTGTGTATGCTCGGTGCCGAGGGCGGGAGAGCGCTCGCTCCGAGCTTATATTTTGGTTGGAAATGTGTAGATGAAAATCGTAAGTAAGTGCCCTTTTCATTTATTTTTTTTTGACCTGTATGCTCGTTGCCGAGCGAATGCGCTCGGCACGAAAACTTATTCTGTATGGAAGTGGAATCGCAAGTACAGTATTCTTTTTCATTTTCATATATTTATTTTGATTGTAGCAATACTCATTTTGGATCAGTTTCCGCTCTTACCCGGAATTGATCCTTTCTCTTTTATTTGAATGAAGTGAAATCGCAAGTGCAGTTCTTTTTCATTTTCATATTTTATTGAGATTGCATTATTTACTTGGATCAATGTTTCCGCTATTTCCCGGGAATTGATCCTTCCCCTTTTTATTTTGTATGAAGTGAAATCAAGCAAGCGCAGTATTCTTTTTCATTTTCATATATATTTTGATTGCATCAATTCATTATGGATCAAGGTTTCCTTTGTTCATAATCGGGAACGGATCCTTTTACCCTTGCGCTCGGTACCGAGGGCGCAAATGCGCTCGCTCCGAGCCCTTATTCATTGTGAAGTGAATCGTAATGCAAGATTCTTTTTCATTTTATTCGTTTTATTATTGATTGCATCAATATTTATTTGGTTCAAGTTCCGCTCAGTCAGGGAATTGATCCTTATGCCCTTGCATTCGGTTGCGAGGGCACGATTGCTCTCGGGGCTCTTATTATTATTGTTGGGG